>NC_136954.1:37891897-37939397 GCF_032717465.1 Coenobita brevimanus
TGTGTGTGTGTGTGCTCTTTGTTAGTTTGTATGTGTGTGAGATTGTGTGCGTGTGTGCTCTTGCATGTTGCCTCCCGCTGAGACACAGGGTTCAAGTAACGACACTGGAATTTCCCTGCAGTTTTTCCTTAATGGAGATAGAGTGGCTCCCTTATCTCCTTTACAACAGACCCGCGCCTAAGGTGGATTTGCCTTTATCTCTTCCGGGAAGGATGGATGACTTCTTTCCAGAGTTTAATAAAATCATCTGAAGGTGGCAGCAGTAGTAGTAGTGGTGGGGGTGGTGGTGTTGGTGGTTTTGTTGGTGTTAGTGGTGGTGGTGATGGTGGCTCCGGGTTGATCTGAAACATGAACCCAGTGGACTGCAAGCTGTAGTTTCCCTCCTGTAGCACACCATCCTCCTTTCAGGGGATAGAGGGGTAATTGAGGGACGCTTTTATAACAGGGCAGTGAAAGCCACCTGGTTATAATCGGTGCCACCACATGAAGGCGTCCCACTCCAGCACCAACTGAATTTTGGAAGAATAGAATATGAACTGCATCATCAGACCGAAGTGGTTAACCCCTGTACTGCGATATTTGTCACCCATTGCTGAATCAGATAATATGGAAGTGGTAAGAACAGACTTAGAAAAAAAGGTGTTCATACTGAGGGAGGGTTAAGTGCTTAGCTTATTGTATTCATAAATAAATTCGTAATATTTAGGTAGTTCAAAATGCCATATACAATATTATCTTAAAATTGTTCAAACGTTTATAATGGTAAAAAAAAAAAAAATAGTTTATATTTTTATTATCACTGTCATCCCTTTTCTGCCATATATTTAATCCAAAAGTTAACCGATGTTCTGTCCCTCAAAAATGCAACAAGTAAGTCCTAGAATGATCTTCCTGTCTGTCTCAATCTCCCGGTGACCTAGGCCGGTATTCTTATAGGTTAAGGAGGCTCCCTAGCACCTCCTAAGTAAATTATCTTGCCAGTTATATGCTGCGGTCCTTTACTGCTTTGCTTAAATAATTCTAGTATCACTATATTTTACATGAACTGCGCACAAAATGATATTAGCCAGCCATATCCACAAATAAATCACTAAGGAAGAGGGATTAGGAAGCTTCCTTAACTACCGTGAATACCAGCCAAAGTGTTGTAAACACAGTGTGATCAACCTTCTTAAATAAAAATAGATAGTTTTGATTCTCATGTATTTACTGGAAAGTACAGCCTTTTCCAGGTTTTCAGTTTTATTATTATAATCATTAATATTAAGAACTTCACATTCTGTGGAGTTCTTATTGATATTGTAGATTTTTTTTTCTGGGGGGGGGGGGGAGATCTAGAAGGCTGGCATTCCAAGACCGTTCGAGTTAGAGACTTGAAATTTTTTTGAGTGATGCAACTTGATTGCAGGCCTCTTTTGACACAAATACTTTTTCCTAGCACTAGCGTTAGACAAGCGCACTGTTATTTTTTTCGGTTGTTTCTCTCCTGCGCAGCAAAAACCACTGGATTGATTGCTTTGCAAATGTTCCGGTATGTAGTCATCAACATATACTATTGCAACTGGGTATGATATTGAGATCCAACAAATACTTTCTGAGATGTTAAGGAAAATCAAAATGGGCGTTTCATGCCTGAAAGTGCTAAATCTGAAAGTATTTGGCCGATTTTGACCAAACTCGGTGGAAGTGTAGTTGGTCATGAGTGAACATGATCTGCTTAGTATGAATGACCTTGATCTTGATTTCAGGGTCACAGGTCAGAATCCGTATAGATTTTGAGTCATACCATAAGTCCCATAATGTTAGGTCTGCAATGATAATAAAAGCATTTTTCCTGAATATGAAATTCTCTCAATATTGCTTCAGAAATTTCAGATTTCTGGTTGTTATTATTTAATAATAATAATAATAATAATGATAATAATAATAATAATAATCCAACCATCCATCCATCATCCAATCCTACATTGCCCAATAAGGAGCGTAGGAGCCCGGGGCTAGGCAGTTGGTCCCGACATTGAAGATGAAAGAGAACATTTAAGATGAGTGATAAAATGATAATAATAATAATTATAATAATGATTTATAATAATAATAATAGTAATAATAATAATAATAATAATAATAATAATAATTATTATTATTATTATTATTATTATAATTATAATAATAGTAGTAACGAATATATTCAGCACTTTTAAAAAATGTATTCGAATGTAGCAGATCATCGGAACATTTTTTTTAGTTCATAAAAAAGGGTTTGAAAGAGACTGGAATGAATTTATTCTTTGTACCAGGTAACAAAGACCATATGATACTAATTTAGAGCAGATATATGACAAGCAATGGAATAGAAATGGGGAAGATGTAGAAATGGTCTTGGCGTTGAAGTGGTCTTGGAGTTGAAGTGGACTTGGTGTTGAAGTGATCTTGGTGTTGAAGTGATCTTAGCGTTGAAGTGGTCTTGGCGTTGAAGTGGTCTTGGTGTTGAAATGGTCTTGGTGTTGAAGTGGTCTTGGTGTTGAAGTGGTCTTGGTGTTGAAGTGGTCTTGGTGTTGAAGTGATCTTAGCGTTGAAGTGGTCGTGGCGTTGAAATGGTCTTGGCATGGAAGTGGTCTTGGCACTGAAGTGATGTTAGCATTGAAGTGGTCTTGGAATGGAAGTGGTCTTGGCGTTGAAGTGGTCTTGGCATTGAAGTGGTCTTGGCATTGAAGTGGCCTTGGCATTGAAGTGGTCTTGGCATGGAAGTGGTTTTGGCGCTGAAGTGGTGTTGGCATGGAAGTGGTGTTGGCATGGAAGTGGTGTTGGCATGGAAGTGGTCTTGACATGGAAGTGGTCTTGACATGGAAGTGGTCTTGGCGTTGAAGTGATGTTGGCGTCAAAGTGACCTTAGCGTTGAAGTTACCTTTGTGTCAAAGTGGTTTTGGCTTTGAATTGGCGTTGGCGTTGAAGTGGTCTTGGCGTAGTAGTGACTTGATAGGTGAGTTTGCTTAAAGGCTTGACCCAGGAAGAAAACAAGCATCAGCGTCAATGGGAGATCCTTATACTATGCATGTCATGAAGCCAGATGTGTAACCTGTTAGATGGAATATTAAGGCCGTGGGAAATACAGGAATATCAGGTGGAGAGGTTGGGCAGAAGAGGAGGACAGTAAGGAGAGAAATATTGGAGACAGAAGGATCTCTTGTAGTCGCCTCTTACAACAAGCAGAGATACTGAGGAAGTATTCCCCCCCTCTTCTTCCAGGGAGATTGAAAAAGGTATAATGCCAGACTTTGACCTTGATGTGAAAAGTAAATATGTCTCAAATTTACATGCGATACAAGAAAGTCCAGGTTCTGAAGGATGAGAAAGTTGCGAAATATATAACCCATATGTGATGAGCGAATTAAAAGAATAATTACACTTGAGGACAGAAATATCGCTCAGCTTTAGAATCGAATCAATACGGAATCCAGCATTATATTCTGGAAAGACTGTTTGGTTCCGAAGGTTGCGTTGCTGGATTTTCAGATCTTTACTTTTCCTCGTTATATATCGTAAGGAAGTCAATCGATCTTTATACCAACTGTATTTATAAAAAAAAAAAACAGCCGAGCACATATTAATTTGTTTGTATTTTAACGTGTAAATCTTTCAGTAACCAAGGACATTATAATTTACTCTGTATTTACTTGTAAATCGTCATTAGGCGAGCACATTATTATTTTCCCTTTATATTCACTTACAAGTATTTCATTAGCCGAGCACATTGTTATTTACCCTATATAATCAATTGTAGATCTTTCAGTTGCCGAGCCCATTAATATGTATAATGACTTGTAATTCTTTCTCACTGTCTTCTTTCAGGTGGACCCAAAAGTACGTGGTGTTGGACTGCAGCACTGAGATGGCCAAAAGTCTTATCGTTGGCCATGTAAGGGACGTGCATATGGGTCGACGTAACTACCACTACCTTATGTCCGGCCTTGTGAGTACCACCATCCCCACCCTCTCTCATAATCTTACTCTCGCCCCTAACCCAAATCACCCTTTTCACAATACGACTCCCACCCACCACCCATACTCAAATTCCTATCTTCCTCCACGCCTCACACTCCCTCCGTTGTTGTTGTATCCCGTCATGAGTACAGCTTGTCATCACGCCACCTCAGATCCTTCTTTATCATCCCATACCTCTCATACTTTATTTACCCCTTGTCCCTCTTCAGCAGTGTGACTGGGGATTTGGATATAACGTCGACTGTTGCCGTTCGTGGTCAAGGAGAAAATTAACACCAGTCTCCATACCTTTTTATTTGCATTTACGACGCCATCCTCACCACAGCAGCTTCCCTGTATCTTCACCCTCTCTTTTCTTGTATACCTTAAAGATTTGTGCTCTCGATAGGCATAAACCTATCGGTTTATCTGTTGACCCCCTTTTAATCGTTCCGTTTTCACCTTACATATATTTTAATTCCTTTCACCCCATGTCTCCTAGTGCCTCATAATGACTTGTGCTTCCAACAGACATAAATGCATCTTTTTCTGTTTTACATCTCATTTATTATTCTTCATTTCTCCCTGCCTCCACATTCTCCTTTTTCTGTTTTGCTTCCCATTTATTCTTCGTCATCATTCTCTCCACATTCACCTTTTCTGTTTTACATCCCTTGTATTATTCCTTCATAATTTCTTTATCCACGTTCACGTCTTACCCCGAACCTCCGTCCCTCATGATGTATCATCTCACACCTGCCTCCTCGTCAGCTTACCAACCTTACACCCTTTATTGGCTCTCGGACAGTTTATAAGCGTGTCTCTCACCTGTTTCTCCATACTCTCTTCACCTTTCTATCATTTATCACCTCACTTCGGCCTCATACCACCTAAATTCCTCCACCCTTATCATTTATCATCTCACTCCTGCCTGCAGTAACTTCACCTAAGTCCCTGTATCCTTATCATTTTTCCTCTCACTCTTGCCTCATATCACTTTACCTAAGTCCCTCTACCCTTATCACTTATCACCTACCCTTATCTTTTATGATCATATTCTTCCCGCTTATCACCTTACCCAAATCCCCCTCTTTACCCAAATCCCGTTTTCTTTGAGTCACACAGCCAACCACCTCAATTTTATTGCCACTTAGTGGTCGAAATTGGAACTTGTATTTTCGTTTGCTAAATAATTTCGTAATTCGTCTTCCCAGACGATTTATTTTGCATCTTAAACCTTTAGTAACTTTTCTCCCTAGGCGATTTATTCTGCATCTTACTTCATTCATAATTTCTCTCCCTAAGCGATTTCTTTTACATCGTACACCTTTCATAACTTCCTTTCTCAAGTGATTTGTTGTACATTTTACACCTCTCATAAATTATCTTCCTGAAAGATTTATTCCGCATTTTAAACCTTTCGTAACACCTCTTTCTAAACTGTTTATTTTACATCTTTCGTAACTCCTATACGTAAGCGATTTATATTACATCTTACACCATAGTTTTTCTTAAGGTATGTATATCTGTTTAATATGTACACATGTTGGTTCAGTAACCTCCACAAGATCCACAGGAGACATCGTAGTGCTTGATCCTTAGTTGTCAGTGTCTGTCCTGGATCATTTATTCTTTTCCTGCTGCACTGCTACGCCCACTCTCACACCAGCAGACTGAGCCGTTCCCACAACAAACAAAATACCATCAGACGAGTTTCTAGTGGAGTGCTATTTATGACCCACCCTGTACTACTACTACTACTGCTACTACTACTACTACTACTTTTTTTTTTTTTTTTTAAATAAAATACCCTCCATCCATTGGGGAATTATATTTTGAAGATCAAAACCAACCTTGCTAATACAGTTCACCATTTGGAGTTGTAATGTGAAGGTTAACACTAACTCTCATATTACAATCCGTTGACCGCAAGCACGCCAACGGCTGTGGTTACCAACCATCTACTATTACTATTATTATTTAATTTTATATTTATTGATATTACAGTGTACATAAAGACTTTAAACTATTGGAGTCGCTGGTCTATGCGACTCTCGACCACTGTAGCTTCGTAATCCACACCCGCCAGAGAGACAGGCCTGAGGGCTGATGATCTTGTGCCCCTGAGACATAGCAGAGCAGCCCTCACGAGGGAGAATGACAGTCGATATCTCATCCAGGCCATAACAGAGCTCTGCGGCTGACGTTTCTTCTCAGAAAGAACCTCTGCCAGTCTCGAATAGAATCTCACTGCCTCTGGACCCATCCCACCTGATGTCGTGAACACAAGGGCAGTGAATCGACCGTGGTCCACATGTTGGATCCTTTCTTGATAATTTCTATTTTTTTTTTCTTGTTCATTCCTTTTGTGTGCAACTACTACTACTACTACTACTACTACCACTACCACTACTACTACTGCTACCACTACTACTACTACTACTACACTACTGCTGCTGCTGCTGCTGCTACGACAACAACAACAGCAACAACAACAGCAACAACAACAACAACTACTACTACTACTACTACTACTGCTACTGCTACTGCTACTGCTACTGCTACTACTACTACTACGACGACGACGACGACGACGACGACGACTACTACTACTACTTAGATGTGATAAGCAAAACAAATCGCTGAGGAGGGCGCATCACGATATTTCCGGTCAACTTAACAGCGTCGTATTCTCGTTTGCTTGGCTGTCTTAACACCTCTTCCTAAGCGATTTATTTTGCCCAGTTCGCCTTAATATTCACCTTTCTTACTGGTAATTGAGGTGGAGATTGGAGTTAATTAGTGAGGTGGGAAGGGAGAATATTTGGGAGATGATGGGCAAGGATGTAGGGAGGAAAGAAGGGAAGGGGAACGGAATGAGAGGAAGAGGGAGGAAAAAGGAGGTAAGGATGGGAAAGAGAATGAAAGAAGAAGGGCAAGAGAGAGAGAGAGAGAGAGAGAGACTTGAAGATTGGAGCCAGGGAGAAGAGAGTCGATTAAGAAGATGGTTAGGACGGTGAGAAATTCGGTAGGCGATGATGGAAGAGGGGGGGAATAAGGTGGGAGAGGGAGGGAAATAGAAAGAGAAAGGAAAGGAGGAGAAATGAAGGAAATGAGAAAGATGAAGGAAAGAAGGAGGGAGGAGAAAGAGGGAGATAATGTGGGAGAGGAAGGGAGGGAGATGAAAGAGATGATGATGGTAGGGGAGTCTGGACAAGGAGAAAAAGGATGGGCGTGGTAAGAGAGGGAAGGAAGAGACATTGAAAGCTTTGATCGAGATGGGAGATAGGGTGGTAAAGAAAGAAGGAGTAATTTAAGGAAGAAAAGAGGGAAGAAAGAAAGCAGGAGGTATTGGAGGGAGCAGAGGAAGGGAGGAGAGAAAGGAAGGGAGGGTAAACTAAGGGAGATGAGAATAGTTCAGGAAGGATGGAAAAGGTAATGGAGGAAAAGGAGAGTCAGGGGAGGCGGTGATGGAGTAAGATGATAAGGAGAAAAGAAGAGTGAAAAGATTTTGATGGAAACGATAGAAGGGGGGAGAGATGGTGACAAAATGGAGAGGGTTATGAAAGAATAGGAAGATGGAAGTGGTTTGGGAGGAAGGGACGGGAGTGATGGATGAAGATATAAGGAGAGGAGAAGAAGAAAGAGGGAGGGAGATAGTAATAGAGATAGAAGATAAGGAAGAGGAGGAGGGAAGGGGATGGTAGGGATAGACAAGGAAGTGATGAGGGGAAGGAGAGAGCCTTTAATGGAGGGGAGAGGTAAGATCATAAGGACGAGAAGGACAGAAGAACGACGGAGAGGAGGAGGGTGGATTTGGTGAAGATGAGAGATAGGAAATGGAGAGAAGATGGCAGCGATGTAGATGGGAGATAGCGAGGGAAGGAAGAGTGAAAGGAGGCAATGATGAAGACTGGAGGTAGGGAGAGAGAAGAGGAAAGCGATGGTGTAAGTGAGAGATGTTGCAGAGAGAGAAAGGAAGAGGAAAACAGTGATATAGATGGGTAAGTCAAATAGATGAGATGACGAGAATAGCTTTGATGGAAGAGAGAGAGAGAGAGAGAGAGAGAGAGAGAGAGGTCAAGCCGGTGATGTAAGTAGAAGTGATGGTGAGAGAGGTGGGAGCGTAGAAGAAAAGAGGGGAAGAGGAATGCTGAGGTGAAAATAAGGGATGGGGAGAAAAGAGAAGGGAACTGATGAAGGAAAGGAGAGAAGGAGAGTAGAGGACGGAGTGATGGAAGACGCAGACGTAGAAGGAAGAAAAGAGAGGAACAAAGAAGTGATGTTATGTATGAGAGATAAGGAGGAAGGGAAAGGACGAGCGAGGCTTTGATGAAGAGGAAAGACAAGGAGAGATGAGGAAAGGCAAGGATGAAGAGAATAAATCTGGAAGGAAGAAAGGAGAGGAAGGAGGGTCTTTACCGAAAAGAGAGAGAGAGAGAGAATTATGCTGATGAGAAAACACAGCTACTGATATTGGTCTTATCCACGAACAGACAACTGATTACTGATGGATTTCTTTTCGTCCCTCTCATTCTCACCAGGAGTAAACATATGATAATCAGTGATGTGTGGTTCGTCGGAGAAATTAAGTATGGCTGATTATAATCATCTGGTAGCAGTAGTAATAATAGTAGTTGTAGTAGTAGTAGTACCGGTGATGGTGGTTGTTGTAATAGTAGTAGTAGTAGTAGTAGTAGTAATGGTAGGTGATAGTAGTAATGGTAAGTGATAGTAGTAATAGTAGTAGTAGTAATAATGGTAGTAATAATGGTGGTAGTAACAGTACCAGTATCACCAGGTTCTTCTGAGATGTGAACCCAGTTTACTGCAGGCTGAAGTTGTCCCAGTCTTTTCCGGGCATAGGGGGGGAACTGAGGGACGTTTGTATAATCAGGCAGCGAAGCCACCCAGCTATATCGGTGCCACCACGTGAAGGTGTCCCTCTCCAGCATTATTTGAAAGTAGCAAAAACAGTATTGAAAATGTCATCGTAGTGAAGAGATCAGATACTATTAATCAGTGCTATGGAATCAGTTTATGAAATTGGGTAATGGTTGGAGAGAGAGAGAGAGAGAGAGAGAGAGAGAGAGAGAGAGAGAGAGAGAGAGAGAGAGAGAGAGAGATTTAAGAAAAGTATCGACAATCATATTTAAAAAAAGTATCGCATTGGCTACATAGTACGCCTCCTTAAAAAAAAAAAAAAAAAGGCAAAATAAATGTTGAAAAAAAAAATATATTGTGATGGCAAGAGCGAAAATAATCACTTCTATGTGGTCAGTGTCAAAAAAAAAAAAAAAATAATAAAAAGGCGATATTTGTGTTCTTAGGAAAGCCGACTTGGTGAATAAACCATTTCGTGCTTCTCAGATGCTTTTATACGTAAACTCCCCTAGTGACAGGTTAATGAACTTTCTAACTCCTCCAGTTCTGAAGGTTGCAAATATTTCATGAAAACGTCATCAGCTTGAAGTGGTTTGAACAACAAACGATAATAAATTAGGTTTGTGAATGCCGCGGAGGACTCCACCTAACACTAATGAAAGGTAAATTAGAAAATAAATTGCTGTGGTGATCCTGGTCGTATGATTTAAGATAAGCAAACTTTAATTTTGACGTCAATAAAATGGACTCATCAAAAGGGCTCTTTCTATGATATTTAAAATCAATATTTGTCCCTCCTCTCTCAGCACCAGGTGGTGGGGGGGGAGGGGGAGCAGAGAGGGAGAAATTACTCCTCCATTTAGCTCCAGATGACTGTCCATCCCCGTTTCCTTGTTCGTTGTCGTCATGAGGGGGAGGGGGGCTTCGGAGCCGTCAAATGAGACAATATGTGGGGGAGTATAGCAGGGTACCTTAATGGACTCCACTGTGTGTGTGTGTGTGTGTGTGTGTGTGTGTGTGTGTGTGTGTGTGTGTGGAGGTTTGGTTGCTGGGTGGACACCGCTTTTGCGTCTCCAGTCTGTTATGCCATTTCCCCTCTCCTTAGGGCCCAGTCGATGCCCCGACTAATTTTGCAAGGCCCTTTTCTACTACTGATGCTTCTTCTATCCTTTTCTCCCATCCTTTCTGCTCCATCTTCAGTTTGAAATACAGTGGAATTTTCCACTTTCGTCAGAATTTCATAAATGGCCTTTGGCATGTTACAGCAATAAGGATTACTGAATACCTGTGGGCTGTTGGTCAGGCCAGTTGTGGGGACCATTGTGGTTTGGCACCTCCCCGGTGTGTTGACCTCTTCATAGGTGGAAATGCTACTAAGCTACAGCTGCGGATCCATGGATGCAATTGCATTGTGATGGGACTCTCGGCCACCGGCCAGTGGCCCAGCATTGTGCTGGGAGACTCTCCTTTCCCACACGGTGGTGCTATCCCTTCTTGGGTAGTGCTTGCTTGGAACTTGGTCTCTGCATGGGTAGTTTGCTGGGCCTCAAGACTCCGAGTATCGCCCACTCAATCCTTTCTTTTTAAGCAGTTATGTTGAGCCTTCCACTTACCATCTATGATTATGGAAATTGTCTCAAGCTCCCTCTACCCCGGTTCTGCTGATGTTTTGACCTTGATGACGACCCTGGCTTCTCTTCCTGATACTTCTCTGGCTCTTCCTACTGTTTCCCATCCGCTACTCACGTCTTCTGTTTCGTCCCACTTAACTACGCCATTTCCCGCATCACAGTCCCTTACTTTCACAACTCTCTGTCCACCTGTTCATCTTGCATAGTAACTTCTGAACCTCATTTGCCTCCACCCCTCCCTCCATCTACCCTTCCTGTTCTTTGGCTTCCTTGTCCTGTCCTTATACTCCTTCCCTACTCATTAATCCTGTCTTGACCACATCCCTTTTTGGGTTCCAGACCTGGTCTCGGTATTTTAACATCACTTCACAAACGGATGATCTCTCGATATGCCTCTCTCTGTTACATCAGGTAGGCACTGATGTTACATCCTCTGTGTGACCCAGTGGCTCTCGTCATCTTAAAATGTTCAGTGCAACCGAGGCAGAAAAAAGTTAAATCTTTATTGGATCCCTCCAGGAGTTCAAGCTCAGTCTCTCCAGATGCAGTTAAATTCATCTACAAGCACTGTCAGTCTTCCCTCTTTCTTGTCCATGGGTAATCAGAATTTTGCTGATTGTTCTGAGGATATTAGACTCATTCTTTCTAACAGCATCATCCAAATCTTTCTGTTCATTGTTACATCCATCTTCCCCATGGATGCAATCTACAACAAGCTAATGTTGCTAAAACTGTATTTGAATCTCACATTCTTCCATCTTCAGTTAGTAGAAAACTACTAATCACCCTCAGTCTAATGCCATATTAATTAATTAATGTATTTTTTTATTTTTCAATCCCTTCACCCACAGAGGAAGATAAGGATTTACGCGTATTTAGAGGAGAATTTATAAGTGTTTCTTTCCTTCCCAGAGTCATGCACCAGCAATGACGTAAAAAGAGTGGTAAATTCAGTAGAAAAAATATATTTTGCCTTTTATTTAATCCCAGGTATATAAATTTGAGTGTAATGCGTTGTTAGATGCCACTTGGAGACTCAGAAAGAGAACTTCCTGGAAAAGATAGCAGACTACGAGGTGCTACCCAAAAGTTTTTGAAATTTGAAAGCAGGACAGAAACCGCTTGTCATACGGTGTGTGGATGCTGGGTGGCGGTGCATGCACCCTTTGTTTGTTACTCTGTCAAGTGGCATTGTGCAAGGTGGATGGATTTGCTGAATGTTTGTGTGCTTTTATCATTGTGTTTGGCTTAGTTTGCAAATTTTGTGAACTAAAAAACGGAAGATATGAAAGAGCAACATGTGTGCATCAGTTTTGTGTGAAACTCGGGAATAGCATGGCAGAAACTCATAAAATGGTATAACAAGCATTTGGTGACAGTGCTTTGGGGGTTACACAAACCCATGACTGGTTTAAGCATTTTAAAAATGGACAAACGTTAGCAGATGATGGTGTACGTTTTGGTCACCCTTCCACCAGTTCAGCTTCTGACAATGTGGCCATAGTTAGTGCAACCATACTCAGTGATCGCAGAAGGACAATCCTTGATGATTGTGACATTATTAGTCAATCGTATGGAACTTGCCAACGCATTCTGTTTGGCGATGTGAGGCAAAAACTTCCAGACAAGTGGTGCACAAACAAATGGGTGTTTCACAATGACAATGTACTCATGCAGACAGGCGATGTTTTTCATCAGTTTTTGGCCTTAAGAAAAAAAAAAATGTGCTGGTTCTTCCTCACCCCTCGTATTCACCAGATTTGACCTCCTGTGATTTTTTTTTCTCTTTCTGAAAATGAAAATCCAGCAGAAAGGACTAAGTTTTGAAACCATTGAGGAGATCCAGGAGAAAATCGCAGACAGTGCTGAACAAGCTGATGCTCAAGGACTTCTGGAATGTGTTCCGATTGTGGTAAAAGCTTTGTGATCAGTGTCTGAACTCCCAAGGATACTTCTTTGAAGGGGTTGATGGTGACTGGGGCTTGACCAAAGCTTTTTTCCTTCGGGAACTTTTGGGTAACACCTCGTAAAATAGATGATAAAATGGATAGAGGCAGGTCATGTCCATTGTAGAACAGACAGCAGATGGACAACCCAAATAAATAACTGACTAAACAGAGATGGAGTGAAGGGAAGGGTCAGGCAGAGGACAAAATGATGTCATGAAATGCCTTGGATTTGATGGAACAGGCTAACAGCCAAATTATCCAAGTGGGCAAGCCAGTGTATTTGGCCATGAATGTGAATTGCCTGCCATCACTAAAAAACTAGATCAGTAATCCTGTCAATCGGAGGCATATCATTGCAGCTTCGCCAAAATCGAAAAATTAAGTCTTCCGATTTCGCTGTTTACTTCTATTAAGTTGAGTATCTCACTAGCACTTAGCAGCCTGAAATTGGGTATTATTTTGGTGAAGGTCATTAAGTACGTATAAGAGGCCTTTGAAGAGTTTCTAATACTTACCCTTCAAATAGCCGTTCTGTTCATTGACGGTATAATAGAAAATGGCAAATAATGGCTGCTAAAAGGAGCTAGGGGGTATTTCTTGCAGAATCCTCTGGCAGTCGGAGGCATACCATCGCTGCGTCGCCAAAATTGTTAACAAGCTAACCATATATCCCGGGATACTGCCCACATGTTGGATACAATTTGCCCACTTGATTTTTTGATACTTTAGTACACACACACACACACACACACACACACACACACACACACACACACATCTCACTTCTCCCATTCAGCCATTAGTCAGTCCTGTTTGGTAATTACAGAGCATAATTATGGGTAGATTTTCCATATACTGGCTAAAGTCATCATGTAGCTTGAGTAAAACACTGCGGCAATAGCCTAGGTGAGCTACAAATATATACAGTATATAATAATAATAATAATAATCTATCTATCTATCTATCTCCATACGCCTCAATCCCGTTCGGAGTGGCCACAAACTAATCGCCTCCACGTCGCCCTGTCCCCCGCCATTTCACTGCCCCGCTCCCAACTCACACCCTCCTCTCTCATATACCTCTCCACCCCAGCCCTCCATCTCATCCTCGGCCTCCCCCTCCCTCTTCCCCTCTCCACCTCACTCACATACACTCTCTTCGTCAGTCTTTCATCCTCCATCCTCTCCACATGGCCAAACCACCTCAGTGTATTCCTCCTAAAGCTTCCTATCATGTCCACATCCACACCACAATGGTCCTTTATATCCTCATTTGTCAGCCTGTCTCTCCATGTGACTCCACAGGCTCCTCTTAAATAACTCATTTCCACTGCTCTCACTCTTGACTTGTGTCCTTCCAACAACGTCCAAGCTTCACTTCCATGCGTTAGAGTTGGTATCACAATACTGTCATGTAGTAACTTTTTCACTTCCATGCTCACTTCCCTGCTTCTTATCACTGCTTTCAAGGAACCAGCAACCTTTCTTCCCTGCTGTACCCTTTCAAGCACTTCACCCTCCAAACCTCCATCCTTACTCATCACACTACCCAAGTACTTAAACGTACTCACATTTTCCAATTCCTCACCATCCAACCTCACTGTACATTCATTGACTTCACCTCTTTCAAAGACCATCACTTTACCCTTCCCTACATTCACCTTTAGATTCCGTTTCTTATATACTCTCCCAAACTCATCCACCAAGCCTTGCAGCTCTCCTTCGTCTTCATTCAACAACACAGTATCATCTGCAAACAACAGTACAGGGAGTTTCCAAACACTATCCTCTCTCACCAGGGCCACTCCAACATCCACTACCCTACCTTGTACCTCTTTTATTACCCCATCCATGCACAGATTGAACAACCATGGAAACATGACATATCCCTGTTTCAACCCAGTCTTCAAAGAGAAAAATTCAATCAGTTCACCATCCACTCGCACTGCAGCCTTAGCACCATCATAAATACTATTCAGTGCATTCAACAACTTCCCATCTACTCCATATATTCTAAATAATTTCCACAATCCTTGTCTATCCACCCTGTCATATGCTTTCTCCAAATCCCTGAAAGCCTCATACAACTTCTTTCCCTTCTCTAGAAACTTTTCCACTAAAGATCTAAGAATGAAGATCTGATCTACACAACCTCTTCCCTTACTAAAGCTTCCATGTTCTTCTCCAACTAATTCCTCTGTTCTTTCTCTAACTGTCAATAAGTATCCTACCATACACTTTTCCTATTATACTAAGAAGACAAATGCCCCTATGATTACCACACACTTCTTTTTCCCCTTTTCCTTTGTAGAAGGGAATAATTATACCTAACATCCAATCCTCTGGGACTCTACCTTCCTCCCAGGCCAATCTGCACATTTTCCACATCCATTCTACTACTATCTCTCCCCCATGCTTCAGCATTTCACCACACACTCCATCAATTCCTGGGGCTTTCCCCAATTTAACTTTCTTCATTGCTTCCACAACTTCTATCCTACTGATTTCTTCCTGTTTTCTCGCCTCCCTCCTTCTCCCAGCCATTTCCCAGCCACTTATACTCGCATCACTTCCATCCTCTATATTCAACAATTCCTTAAAGTGTTCTCTCCATCTGCTCACTTTTTCTCCCTTCTCCACTAGTAACCTACCATTTTTATCTTTCACTCCCCTGCTAACTTCACTTCCACCCTGTCTTACTCTTTTCACCTCTTTCTAGAACATTTTCTTACAGTCCCTCTACTTTACACTCAAGTTCCTTCCAAATTTCTCATCCACTCTCTTCTTACTCTCTCTTACTAATCTTTTCATCTCTCTCTTTCTTTCTACATATAACTCTCTCTTTCGCCTCTCAACTTCTTCCACGCCCCTATTTCTCATCCATTCATTGTATGCTTTCTTCTTTTGTGCCACAGCCTGTCTCACCTCTTCATTCCACCACGCTGTTCCTTGCACACCCCTCTGTCTTCTCTTCATCCCACACACCACATCACATGCTGCACATATTTCTTCTGTGAATATCCTGCACACACCTTCCACGTCCCCCATCTGCTCCAATTCATATTTGCCCAATCGTTCCTCCAATTCTCTCTCATACTCTGCCTTTTTCTCATCCTCTCGTAACCTTTCCACTCTCCTTACAAATACTCCTTCTTCCCGTCCTTCCCTTCTTCTATTTCTCCATCTTAAATGGATCTTGATACTGGCCACCATTATTATTATTATTATTATTATTATTATTATTATTTTCCTTAGTATAGTAATTAATTATAATAAGTCGAGAAAGACCCCCTTCGGCCGTTTGAGCCGTCATCATTTCTTAATTTTTCGGAATTTGTTCGAACTAAATGTGTATGAATAAACTGGTAGCTGGTAAGGCTCGAAGAAAATGGACTTGGTTTCGTTGGTTAAGTTGCAGAAAACAAACGTATAAGGGGCAACTATAAGTAATGCGCAAGGAAAATATTTATAAGACTAAAAAAAATGCACAATCTGAAGCACTAGGGAGTGTTCCTGCAGAGCTTTATCGATATCAGTCCACGCGTCTAGGAGGAGTAGCTGGATAAGCCCGTATACAGACAGACTACGGTCCCTTCATGTATAGATAATAATAATGATAGTACTATTAAAAAGAAGAAGAAGAAGGATGATGGCACAAATAGTACTTCTTCCCCTCCCCGACTTCCTTCTCCTCATTCAGTCGCCGTCACAGACATAATGGTTGATAAATTGAGGGAAACAGAGGTCACCTTCATCCATTTCAGAAACTCGAGTGGCCACTTCCATAGGTAATCACGGTTGTAATGAGGCGTGCGTCTGTCTGTGTACGTATGTGCATTCCTGTGTCCCTCCGCCCGTTTCTCGTTTGGCCGTCCAGCTGGTGCATCTGTCCGTCTGCCCATCTATCCATACCTCTGTCCGTCCCTCCATCTGTACGTCCGTTGCAGTCGATGACCCCTAGTTTTCATTAGAAGAGCGATGTTTGTATAAGTAATTGCCTATAATTAGTTTGCCTTTAACCTTTTCTTGGTGGGGGGAGGGGAGATGGAATGAGAGAGAGAGAAAGAGAGAGTTGTGCTTCTGATGTCTGCTATAATAGTCTCTACATCTTTAATCCTCCTAAGCCTCCTCTTGACTTTCTCACTTCGTTCACATTTCCTTCTCCTGCTCCTCCTCCTCGTTACCGTCATCGTCATCTTGTTCATATTTCATGTCTCGTATTCTCTTTATGTCTCCTCCTCTTTCTGATCCTCGTCTCCTTCCTTTTTCTTCCATGTGTTTTCCTTAATATTCCTCTTTTGTTTTTCTTTCCTCTTCCATTTTCTCTTACTTTTTTTTCTTCCTCATCGTTTTGCGTATTTCATTTAAAATTCATCATTCTTGTTTTTGTCTCTTTTCTGTTCTCATTGTCATCCTCTATATCAGGGGTTCATAACCTGGGGTCCATGGACCCCTTGGGGGTTCATGGATAAGCTTCAGGGGGTCCGTGAAGGTCAGAAAAATTGAGAACAATTTACCGATATTGCGTGATGCCATTTGGCATCATTAGCTAAAAAAAAAATAAAAAAAAAAAAAAAAATCGAAGTCTTGAAAAATTCTGGTGTTCGTTGACACAAGCCTTCCCTCATCTGGCACAGCGAGCTAGGGGTGCTCTGATTCCGTCATCTGCATACCTTTGTGAGTCAGGGTTTTCAGCGCTTGTTTCTATCAAAACAAAAAGCCGAAATCAACTGGATGTCAACGATGACATGCGTGTTGCCTTGTCAAAGACCACTCCACAATTTCATCTTCTTATTCAAGCCAAACAACAACAGCCCTCTCGTTGAAATGAACTTTTGAGCAGAATTAAAGCTTTGTTTTGTTTAATTTGCACAAGTTGGATGTATTTCATTTTTTCATCGGGTGGCCATTAGGTTTTTGCATGAAAAAAAGTGAGAAACATAATTCTTTGTAAAGACTGTTTTATACTTCGTGTATGTCATACACTGCGTGAGGTAGTTTTCAATAAAATATATTCATTGCTTGCAAAATGCTGTGTTTATGTGCTTACGTGCATTTTTGTAGGGAAGGGGTTCATAGCTTTCACCAGGTTCTCGAAGGGGTCCGTGACTCAAAAAAGGTTAAGAACCACTGCTCTGTATCATGCATTTTATTGCCTTTCTTCTTATCTTCATTACCAGACATTTTTCTCATTATTTTGTTATATTGATTCTTAGTCCATGCTTTTTTTTTTTTTTTTTTTTTTCAATGTGGCTAATTAAGCTCTGTCTGTCTGTCTGTCTGTCTGTCTCTCTCTCTCTCTCTCCTTTTGTACGTTGAATCTTCATTACCAGACATTTTTTTCATTATTTTGTTATATTGATTCTTAGTCCATGCTTTTTTTTTTTTTTTTTTTTTTTAAATGTGGCTAATTAAGCTCTGTCTGTCTGTCTGTCTCTCTCTCTCTCTCTCTCTCTCTCTCTCTCTCTCTCTCCTTTTGTACGTTGAATCTCCTCCCTTCACCCTATGTCTTTCACTTTCCTTTTTAGTGATATTTATATCCTATTTCTCCCCGCCCTCCACTACCTCTCGTTTTTTTGTATTTTTTTTGTACTTCTCCACTTCCTCTTCTTATCCATTTATACTCCTTTGTCTTCCTCTCTCTTTATTCCCTCACTCTCCTTCCCTCTCACTGTTCATTGTACATTATTTTATTGTTTCTCTCTCCTCCTTCCTTCTCTTGCATTTCATTTTGTACTCCTTTGCACTCCCCTTGTAGTGCCCCATCTCATCGTACTGTACTCTCCATCTCGATCTTCTTTGTATTCCCATGCACCATTTTTCCTCCCCTCCCTTTACCTTCCCTTTGTACTCCTTTGTATTCCTCTCCTGTCAGTCCCTCTCACCACATTTTCAATTCCTTTTTATTGTTTCTCTTCCCCTCCCTGTAATCTCCCTTTGTATTCACTTGTACATTCATAGTCTCACTCCACTACTCGCTTCTTGTACTCTTTTGAACCCTCCTTTATCCCTTAGTAGTCTTCTCTCCTTTCCTCTCTCTCACTTCCTCTAATCCTCCTGTTTATTTTCTCTCCCTCTCCCTTCTTCCATACACCCTCGCTCACTGTTATTCTGTATTACTTTGCAGCCTACTCCCCTTTCTCATATCATTCGCTGTTTTCTGTACTTTCTGTATTCCTTTGTATTCTCTCTCTCTCTCTCTCTCTCTCTCTCTCTCTCTCTCTCTCTCTCTCTCTCTCTCTCTGATATCCAGTTTCCTCCATCCCTATTTTTCGTTTCTGCCTCTCGCTTTCCATGTCATCTTTCCCTCTCTCTCTCTCTCTTTCCCCTCCTCCGTTGCTCGCTTTATCCTCCCTCTCTCTCACATTCACAGTTCTCAGTAATTCCCTTTGTCCATTATCCCTCGCATGTGCTGTTAAATAATTTTTCTTTCTCTCTCTCTCTCTCTCTCTCTCGTCATTTCCTTCACCTCACTAATGAACTTGGCATGTATCTCTCTCACTTTAACTCATGTGCTTCTTTTTTCCATCTGTCACTCAGACGTATAACCATCCACTCAGGTGATGGACGAGAGGTGGGAGCGTGACGTGAAGGAATACGGTGCCGTCAACATCACCGGGTTCCGTATAGTGGACACGTCCAGCCCCTTCGTCAGGGACTTCCTCAGGACATGGTCTACACTGGATCCAAAGCTGTTCCCGGGCGCTGGCCACGGCTATATCTCGGTGAGTACCCGCTTATTATTATTATTATTATTATTCCCGGGCGCTGGCCACGGCTATATCTCGGTGAGTACCCGCTTATTATTATTATTATTATTATTATTATTATTATTATTATTATTATCCAAAGTTTCGATAATTCCATGTAGGCTGTGGGGATGGAAGTTTTTTCTTTTTTCCTCCCAGATTTAGAACTGTACTTTTGCTGTGACGATGGTGTGTATTACAAGAAAATATTGTCTCATACCAATATGATGACGAAGGAAGGCTTCTGATATTCGGAGAGGAATGGGAGATGTGGAAGTCGAGAACAAATGCGTGGTGTTGATTGTCAGGGAAGTTTCTGTTCTGTATTTTATTCATCATCATCATCATCATCATCATCATCCGGACCTCCTTTCCCACCCTAGAGCAGTGTGAGGAGTAGGAATGTCCAGACAGCCTAATTATGCCCCCAATGGATCACGCTTCCATTCATTCATCATTCAAGTCTTCGGAATCCTGGCTTTTTCGGATACGCCAAAAACATTCACCACGTACTGTAGCTTCACATAAACGTATCCGATATAGTCAACCCGGACGGGCTGACTATATCGGGTCGAAGTTGTCACGTTAAAAAGGGGTGCCAAATCACAGATCATGCACTTCTCCTCACAGTATTCATCCAGCCAGCTCGATTTCTTGTCAGTTCCCTAGCCTCACCGACTTCCAAACCTCTCTTCCTCACACAGTCATCCATCATATCTCTCCACCTTCTCCTTGGCCTATCTCCCTCCTTCAAATTCGCTCAGATATACCAGTTTCACCATTCTATTGTTATCCACTCTCTCCACATGACCATACTATCTCAGTACACTCCCTTCGATTCTGGTGTCCACAGAATTCCTCACTCCACATCGTTCACGAATCACATTATTTCGTATCCTTCCACTCTCTGTATTCCACATACATTCCTCAGCAGTCCCATCTCCACTGCTGTCACTCCTGACTTTTCATTTTCATGCCACACCATAATCTCACATCCGTATGTTAAAGTTGGCACTAACACATGTATTATTATTATTATTATTATTATTAT
This sequence comes from Coenobita brevimanus, assembly GCF_032717465.1. Taxonomy (NCBI): domain Eukaryota; kingdom Metazoa; phylum Arthropoda; class Malacostraca; order Decapoda; family Coenobitidae; genus Coenobita; species Coenobita brevimanus. Next base: position 37,912,143 of record NC_136954.1, read on the forward strand.
TATTGCTGCTGTTAAAATTGTTGTTATTGAGAAGCGCGGTAGGCTAACGTGATCGTTTTACTTTTGGGGAAGGGGGGACGTAAAATGGATTTCTTATGATCTTCTTTGGGATTTTCAAACATTGATTCATAAAAGTAGGTACTGATGTGAAATATGTTTTCGTTACTGGAGGGCCGGGTAGATTTTGGAATTTATTTTCGTTTTTCAAATGACTGGATGAGACTGATGCATGTCGGTAAGTACTGAGTAAAAGTATTGCTGTTGTTGGCGTGTGAGGTGTTTTGGCATCAGTGTATTATCTTCAGGCAAAATTTCTCGGCTATGTATTATTTACTGTAGTACATTTGCATTAACTTGACCCAGATTTTCGTCCTTCTGAAGCTTATTGCACGTAGCTCGATGACAGAAAAGGCAGTACCACAGCTCTGTATAGCGCTTCTTCGTGACTAGCATCATATTCTAGTGTTAAAATGTCACTACAGTTTAAGAAAGAGATACGTCAGTTTTAAGTCAAGTTATAGTAAAAAGAGAATGACAAAATTTCCCGGCTGTGCCAGGGTTATACCGTTTGTACTGTAACCAGGCCCGGATTTTTCTCCTTTTGCAGCCTCTTTCTCGTAGCTTAGTGACAGAAAAAAGACAAGGGTACGGCACTACATCCTTTTCATAGCACTTCTTCGTGACTAGATTCGTATTCTGGTGTTAATGCATTGTTATAGTTCAGCATGCAAGATGGAGCGGTGACGGTTTTAGGACAGGTTAGAGTAAATAAAGGTATATCCATGCACTCCAGAGTCATAGATACTAATCACCCTTACCTCAGTCTGAAATGTAGCCGTGGCTATAAACATGTATGACGTGTTGTTGATGGTTCGAAGCAATTCTGGACTGCACGGGTAATTGTCATAGCAAACTGCTGCCCGCGTATTCAACCTTCGAATGACCACCTTAGCACTGAACAGGGGACCCTGGTTACGACGTATGAGAGTTTAAGATGAAAATATGATTTTTGACCCTGCTGTATTACCATTCAGTGTGCTTGATTAAAATAGATAACACCTACAATACACACGGGGATGTAGATTGAGCATTGAAAGTCCTGTCGCCTCCCCTGCCTCTCTGTCTCTCCACAAGCTTAAAATCAATGTCGTGTGCAGCAAACAGCGCTTAAGACGCTGATCTGAGGCCAGAGGAAGTTATCAGTGTCAGTTGCTGCGGATTTTGATCAGTGTCGGTTGCTGCGGATTTGAGTGCTTGGAGAGAAAAGCTGCATAGACAACAGGACTTAACAAGCCTACTGTATATTAAGAAGCCAATAGGAAGGAGTCTACTTGTCATAAAGACTTTGTAGTTACTTGTAGAGAAGTATATTTTAGACTTGTGGTCGAGCGGCTTTTATATCTTGTAGTAGTTTCCCCACCAGATGTCATGTAGTGACGGGAGAGGTAAAGAATAGTATGGGACTATTTTTATTTGTCTTGGAAATATTAAACAGGTATAACAGTATAAGTCCCGGGTAGCTACCTCCCTGTCTCGCTATCTCTCTCTCTTTCTGTTCTAAGGCTAATCTCCGTCTCGACCTCTCTCTAGGGTCGCTTGTCTCCTTCTAAACTCTCTTTTCTAAAAATCTGGTGTAGTAGGGGTGTGTCACATATGTTCCTCATGGCAACAGATCTTTCTCACGAGAGGACTGCTGACAGCTAACTGCATCATCTCCTTACTGGCCGCTGTCGTCAGCTTTCCTCCGTGTAAGCATGTTTAGCGCTGCTAGATTCTCGCAGACACAACACCTTCTCATCATTTGACTTCCTGCTTCTATCTGTCTCTCTATCTATCTATTTATCTATCTATCTATTATGTAGTCCTATATTTGCTCGGCCGCGCGAAAATGGCGTACCATCGACATTTAATAGTTATAATATATTAATACATACTACATACACATTATAATGAACTTATAAGCTAATTAAGTGAAATACATAATATTGTAAAGTAACATAATTGTATGAATATTGTATACATATATTATTCATAGTAAATAGTGATTATTCAGTAATACTACATTTTAAATAAGTTGTATACATATTGGAATAAATGCATTAAAGTAAATTATTTAACTGTAATACAGTATGTACTTGGGATATTATAGTGAAATGCATACATGCAAGAATAAAAATAGTTTAAAATTAAGATTATTGTAAGAGTTATTAATATTTCATTCAAAGATAATGGTACTGGTCTGTCATATATGGGTCATTCTTCTTTGTGTTATTATTATTATTATTATTTTTTTTTTTTATATATATAATTAATACTATATACAAAATATATACACTTCATTCAGGGTGGTTAACTGTGATGTTAACTCTCCCCCCACTAAACAATGACTCCAAATTAGCAATTCTTGCATGCATTCTGTGCATGGCCAACAGCAATACTGCAACTACAATGCAGATGATTATAAAGACAGAAGGTGCTTGGCTATACACATAATATGGGTTGAACATACTCAAACTCAAATCTTCCCAGGGCTTCATTGTTTCATTGATCAGCTGCATAGTTTCAAACTTAGGTGAAGTCAGCTTAATACTTGTGCTCATGTTTAAGTTCATATTAGGCAGTGGGTGGAAATGTTTGTGTGTATGGTTGATAATGGCGTAGTGATTGATGGTGGAAAAAGTAGACATGGATGGTGTAAATACCGCACAGTAGTCTGGTGCTATGTATAATCCTGAGGCTGATGTATGAGATGGTGGTACATCTGGACAGACTATGTAAACTGATGTGTTATGAGGGAAATAAAAAAACTGCGAGTGTCCAATGCGTTGATGGTGTACAAGTTTATCTGGAGCAAAAGTGAAGTTGCAATGATGATGAATATTGTTATTGCTGATGATAGCCATTTCACAAGGGACCGTATCAGTAGGCTGAAACGTGAAAATGTACGCAGGACAAAGATGAACAGCATGTAAGGATGTGCGGCACTTTCGCTCAATCGTTGACTCACTTGTGAAAGTGACAGTGTCTCGTCTCTTGGAGACCATGATGAGTTCGGTGTCTGTGTTGATGTTGATGATGACTAAAGTGTTGTTGTTTCTATAGGGGAAGGGGTGTATTTGGTATACTGTGAACAGGTCTTCCGTGATGAATGGTACATGAACTATCACTGATGTTGGTGTTAGTGTTGCTTCTAAGTATGGGTAATATTGCATAAATTCCCTACTGCGGAACAATGGCTTCAATTTATGTTTATGTATGCCTTGACTAACTATCTGACGTAGCTCATGAACTGGGAGTAAGTCATTTGTGATCTTGCCATCACCAGCATTCGAAATTCCTTGCATAAGTGCCCTGAAATGATCTCTAGTGTTCTCTAGTTGTAGTAGAATCGTGTCAATATGTTCTGTGATGATGGAGAAGTGCTGGAAAAGAGTAACGTTGCCCTCTAAGTCATTTATTTTATCTATACTCTCGAGAGCTACGTTTTCTGCTTGTTTCAGATTTTTCACAATTGTCTTCATTGCCGAGTTCTGTCCTGTGATGAATTTATCCTGGTATGCTAGTACCTGAGCTATCTTATTAAATTTGTTGTTTATTTCTTTAAGGTCATCCTCTGTAGCCAATCCAAAGATGTTCCCAAGAATTGCGCCGCCCAGATCGAACAAACCGCGCTTTTGGCGAGTACGTGTGATGTTGTTCCTGTCGCTCAGCACCTCCGTTCCATAAGATGGGAGATCTTGGATCATGACGAGCATAGTTGACTTCGCCTGTTCTAGTTTCCATTTCGCTAACTTCACCATTTCATCCACTTCCTTGGTGATATGTGATTGTGAAACATAATTCCCTATCTTGAAGTCCAGAGTTCGCATCGGCGTCGCAAGTCTTGCTACATAAGTAGGTAAGTCATACAAGTAATCTAGACTTATTTCAGTACTCATGACGTCCTTGACGATTGTAGTCGTGGCCGTTGGAGCTATGAGGCATCCTTGTCGTACTATATGCTTGGGGTCTAGGTGCGCATATACTCTTACTATGTATAGGAGAATCCATAGCATAAGTCCCTTCATCGTAACCTACCGAAAAAAAAAAAAATCTATTAATTTCCTATAAAGCTGTGGTTGATGATAGTGATGATGTGCGTTACGGTTGGCTGTTATTTCATTTATAGAAGGAGTTTAAATCGATATTTAATTCTCGTAAATGATGTACTGTAGATTTCATTGGAATAGTTGCACCTATGTTCGATTGTTTGGTATATGACCTTAATTTCTTTTTGTAATCATTGTTGTGTTCTTGCTTGGTTTCTTGAGGTACGTTCACCTGTTCGGTTGTATCCGAGGCTGAATAATTATGTGATAATTCCCTTGAAACTCGTTTTAAATGGTCAATATGAACTTGTTTTTCCTCGCCACTTGAAAGTGACTTAATTAAAACTTTGTTTGCCTTTATGTTAATTACTCTGTATGGGCCCTCAAATTTAGGGGATAATTTATTGTCTCTCGTATGAATGACTCCGTAAACAATGTCTCCTAAGCTGATAGGTGAATCTTTTGCCTTCTTGTTAAATGCCTCCGTCATTTCTTCCTTGGACATCGTTAATTGTTTTTGCACTCTTTTGTGAATGTCCTGGAATTCACGTAAACGGAGTTTAGAGTAATCATCGTAATTGTATATAGGCATGCTGTCACCTTCTAGGAGCTCATATGGTAATTTTTTATCTGTGCCATATATAATGAAATGTGGTGTGTCACCAATGGATTTATTTATAGACCCATTAATGGAGGCCTCTACTCTGGGAATCCAATCATCCCAGCTTGCATAATTTTCACTGAGAATGTGTCGTAGCACATCTAATACCTTTTTATTTTGTCTCTCTACCAACCCATTCGATGCTGGGTGATAGGCCAAAACGTTAACCTTTTTAATGTTGTATTGTTTACATATTTCTTGTAAGATCTCAGAATTAAATTCTCCTCCATTATCACTTATTAATACCTTTGGGGTAGTAAAGCGACATATTACATTATCTGTTATTGCCTTTGCTACTGTCTCTGCTGTCTTATCTTTAATTGGTGCGAAACATAAAGGATACCCAATCACACCTGCACCGATGGGTAATTACCCTGTACCACATCAACCATGGGACGTTGTCGCTGTTGATTTACTCAAGATGCCATTATCATACAATAATAACCTATACTTATTCGTAGCCTACTGTATATTAAGAAGCCAATAGGAAGGAGTCTACTTACTAGATCAACTTCAGTCTTTGTGCCGGCGGTGAAGGAAATTATATTATTTATTCTTGTGAGATGGAAGGGTGTATGCGGAGGAGAAAATTGAAAGCCCCCAAATAAACTAGCTTGTGGAAGAATTATACCATTGCTTAGAATGTGCTTATTGAGAAAGTGAAACAGCTTCGGCCCGATTTGGACCCTCGTCAGATAGCCAATGAAAAATGTCGGAACATGTGCATTTATACAAACAGAGTAAGGAAGAGATGGAAGGGGTGGCATGTCTGAAGAGAATAGACGTTAGGATAAAACTGTTTTATCAGCCCCGAAAATAGCTTTTCCGGAATTTGGATATAATTATTCAAACTGAGCACTTCCCGGCTATGTAATACAAAGACGAATCGTATTATGTTTAATAATAGAGTAAGTTTTGTTTACATGTCAGATCAGTGTGGTAATTGGAGCGTTCCTTTGGAAGATAGATCTACAGATTCTCTTCCCGGACTAGGCTGCATTTTAGTACAGATATACAGCCTTGTATCCCATGTAGCAGGTATGTAAAGTTTTCTCCGTTTAGAACTGTATGGGACAGACAGACAGACAGACACACACACACACACACACACACACACACACACACACACACACACACACACACACACACACACACACACACAGCAAAGTATGTCTTTGAGTTGAGATCAGTGAACCTCTGCCTCAGAAGTCACATGGATTTGTCGAGAGAGAGAGAGAGAGAGAGAGAGACTTACATAAATACTCTTGCTCCTCTTTAAGAACTCCGGTTCACATGAGAAGAGAAGAGAAAATAATTTAATTTTAAAATTTCTTTTCACCCTTCAAAGATCTCCATCTCCTTCTGTGGCCATATCGTTTTCCTGCCTCTGTAATGACACTTGTCTAGCCTTGTCTTATTACCGTTCTTGTCAAGCTCTTCAGATCCTAATTAAGGTGTTTTAGTACTTGTTCACCACGCCCCTTCCTCATCTTCACCTCTCCCCTCCTCCATTCCCTTTATGGGCTCCTTCCGTATTTCCCTTCACCACTCGTTTTATGTGGACACACACACACACACACACACACACACACACACACACACACACACACACACACACACACACACACACACACACACACACACACACACACACACACACACACACACACACACACACACACACACACACACACACACACACACACACACACACACACACACACACACACACACACACACACACACACACACACACACACACACACACACACACACACACACACACACACACACACACACACACACACACACACACACACACACACACACACACACACACACACACACACACACACACACACACACACACACACACACACACACACACACACACACACACACACACACACACACACACACACACACACACACACACACACACACACACACACACACACACACACACACACACACACACACACACACACACACACACACACACACACACACACACACACACACACACACACACACACACACACACACACACACACACACACACACACACACACACACACACACACACACACACACACACACACACACACACACACACACACACACACACACACACACACACACACACACACACACACACACACACACACACACACACACACACACACACACACACACACACACACACACACACACACACACACACACACCCCGTTCCTGGTGGCTTGCTTTGGTGAACCATTCAAATTCCTTTGCAGCAAACCATGAGTGCCGTCTCGCCCAGACCTCCTCTCTGCCCCACCGTAACGAAACTCATGACAAGTTTGGCCAGCTTGTAGAGTGACCCTCTGGTGGTGTCAAGTGTTGGAAATTTGTTGAGGAAAAGCTGGTGGCACGGTGGAAATGGTGGCAGTTTTACTGAGTTAACCAGTTCAGTGCGAGGATTTTTTTTTTATTAATATTCCTTTCGGATTGTTTTGTTGTTGGTACCTATGGATGATTTAATTTATTTCATGGAATAATAGAGAGCGATTGAGCGAGAGAGAGAGAGAGAGAGTTTTCGAATTGGAGGGGTTGGATATAACCCTCCTTAGTGCTATGGGATGGCACCTAAAGTCGAATCACACTACTTCCCATCCTCTCCATTCCACACACACACACACATGTTTCCTAAGACTCCCATCTCCACTGCTGTAACTCTTGACTTTTCATTTTCCTGTCACCAGCCTCGCGCCCATAGGTTATTGTGGGTACTAATACTCCTTCATGCAGTTCTAATACAGTTGCCACGTTCAATAGGTGAAGAAAAAAAATATAGCCTGTCATACTGCCAAAAAATATAAATGTCTGTCTGATTAAATGTATTAAGGCATTTTCACTTGGTCATTGTTATAATTTCACTTTTTAGCATTTAGACTGTTCATAAAAGTCAGAAATATGCTAATTCCGTGTCAGTTTGTCAGGCTTCATGTTTATTAAATTCCAGGAGGTGTAGAAAAATATTTATGTCCAATGTCATGCAAAAGTGTGTGTGTGTGTGTGTGTGTGTGTGTGTGTGTGTGTGTGTGTGTGTGTGTGGTAGTATAGTTTAGTGAGCATTGTGTAGTGTAGCATACCGTAGTGTAGTGTTGCTTAATGTAGTGTAGTGTAATGAAGTGTAGCATTGTGTAGTGCAGTGTAGTGTTCTGTGGTGTTGTGTGGTGAAGTGTAGCATTGTTTAGTGCAGTGTAGTTTAGTGTAGTGCAATGCAGTGTAGTGTAACGTGGTGTAGTTTGCTGAAGTGTAGCATAGTGTAGTGATGTGTCATGTTGTGTATCGTAGTTCAGTGTACCGATGTGTTGTGATGGCATCGTAGTGAAAGGCAGTCTCCCATATTCCGCTAGTAAAAATAACCATGTGTAAATACCTACTAATAATCCACTCTGTATATTATTTTCAGTTCCTGCGTACAGTACATTGCGTTTGGCTCCTTTGTATATTTTCAGCGCCATCAGTGCTATTTTCAGAGCCCTCTGTGTTTTCAACACCTGTGTTATTTTCAGCGCCATCTGTGTTACTTAGAACGCTTCTGCATAGTATATTCAGCGCCATCATTCATTACTTCCAACAATTCATTTATATACTATTTTCAACGCCCTGGTATAATATTTTCAATGTCTCCCTGTATCTTCAACGCCTTAGTATATTATTTTAGGCTCCTTCTTATATTACTTTCAGAAATTCGCCATCCTCTTTCCAATGCCTGCGTATATCTTCAAACGAGATTAGATTGCAGCTCAAAATCGACAGTGCATTAATTTCCCTCCTTATATCCTGCAGTTAGGGACCTCGATTTTCATTAAGACTCCTGAGAGTCGTCTTCCAGGGTACGGTATGGTTTTAGCAGCTAAGGAAAAGATGATCGTCTCTATATTTTCCTTTTAGAATCTCTTTCGCCTCAACCACCCACCAACAGCACTGAACTTGTCTCCTGTTCCACATGCTTAGTCGACATTCATGTTTTGTGCTAAGAATTGTGTCCTCCTCCTCCTCCTCCTCCTCCTCCTCTCGTCTTACTATTTTTCTTCCTCAACAGCAGCACTAAAATCAGTCCATCCTCTCTTCCCCAGGCCCAGTCAGCACTGATCTACGACGCGGTGAGGGTGGTTGCCGAGGCGCTGACCAGACTAAAGCACAAGAAAGTGGACGTGTTCGGTGAGTCTCCTGGGCTGGGGGCGCCGCGGATCATCAGCTGCCACAGTAATGACGCTGATCAGAGCGTCTGGGAGCACGGCGAGAAGATCACCAGGCACTTGAGGAAGGTGGGTCCAGGAGTAGGTGTCAGGGTAGGGTATTAAGGTGCCAGGGTGGGGTATTAGAGTGTCAGGGTGAAGTATGAGGGTGTCAGGGTGGAGTATTATGGTGCCAGGGTGGGGTATTAGGGTGCCAGGGTGGGGTATTAGGGTGTCAGGGTGGGGTATTAAGGTGTCAGGGTGGAGTATTAGGGTGCCAGGGTGGAGTATTGGGGTGTGAGGGTAGAGTATTGGGGGTGTCAGGGTGGAGTATTAGGGTGTCAGGGTGGAGTATTATTGTGCCAGGGTGGAGTATTTGGGTGCTTGGGTGTGGTATTATTGAGCCAGGATGAAGTATTAGGTGCCAGGATTGGGTATTAGGTTGGAGTAATAAGGTGACAGGATGGGGTATTGGAGTGCCAGGGTGGAGTATTAAGGTGGCAGGATGGAGTGCGTGAAGTATTAGGGTGTCAGGGTGCAGTATTAGGGTGCCAGGGTGGAGTAATAGAGTGCCAGGGTAGAGTATTTGAGTGCCATTGTGGTGTATTGGGGTGCCAGGGTGGAGTACTATATTAGGATGCCAGAGAAGAGTATTAGGGTGCCAGGGTGGGTATCAGTGTCAAGAATGGTGATAATGGTGTCAGGATATAGAATTGGGTGTCAGTGTGGAATAATGTGGTGTTAGGTTGGACTTGGAGGCAGGATGTCAAGAATGAATATCAAAAGACCACCAGGGACTTGAGGAAGGTGGGTGAAGAGTTAGATATGCACTGTAGAGGTTAGGGTGCTGGAGAGGAAATATAACTCTCTGGGGTGGAGTATTGGAGTTGTTTTTGCTTATGTTAATGTTGTTGTTATTCATATTGCTTAACCCAAGACCGCCTGACCAAACGTAGTCGTCGACCGCAGGTAAACAACCGCCCCTATGAGGTTGTCCTATAGGTTCTATACACCGTTGACGTTGTGTCTGCATCCTAGTGTAGCGTGTGCTGTGCAGTGCTCCATTGTGTATGTTATGTTGTGTGGGCTTGTTCAACAAGCGGGGCAAATGTCATCTCTGATTCCATCCAACCCAAATCTAAACTAGCAATGACCAGGGCTGAGTGATGTCCTGATCTAACCCTAGCCAAGTGGACTCGACCAGCTCTGTTTAAGGATAATTTTGATGGGTGGATGACATTAGGGGTGGCATGTAGTAGTGTGTTCCGATCGGGATGTTGGTGTTTCTTCATTGATTATGTGGGAATGTCTGTCTTAGGTTGTAGCATTAATTGTCTGAGTAGCATATCAGAGTGTTATGAAAGATGGGTATGGTGTCAGGGTGTAAAAAATGTGTTGTGTGGAATTATAAGGTGTCAGGGTGTAAAATTAGGTTGGCAGTGTGGAACATTAGGGTGTCAGGATGGACCTAGGGTAATGCTGTCAAGAAAGAATAATGATGACGCCAGACACCTAAAGACGATGTGTAATATGTAATAGTGGCACTGTGAACATGTTATGGTGCTATAGAGGATAATTAAAGCACTGTAACCTTATTACCGTAACATGCCCAAATTTTCGTCCCAATGCCACTTATTTCGTGTAGGTGAATGGCAGAACAAGAGAGTGCATAATTTCTGCATCCTTTCCATAGCACTACTTCGTGACTAGCATCATATTCTAGTGTTAATCTATTGTTACAGTTCAGTGCTTAAATTCTGCATCCTCTCCACAGCACAACTTCATGACTAGCATCATATTCTAGTGTTAATCTGTTGTTACAGCTAAGCATTCAGATGGAGAGATGGCAGTTTTAGGTCGTCACAGTAAAATGATCATAGGTAGAATATTCGGGTGCAGAGAGTGCATAGCTACAGTTCATTTACCTTCACTTGGCTCAGATTTTCGTCCGTTTCCACCTTCTTTTACGTAGTACATTTGGCAGAAAAGTCGCGGCTTGACTTCCTTTACGTAACACTTTTCATGACTAGTATCCTATTTTCGAATTTCTAGTTTTAAATCTTGCAAACAACTTAACAATCAAGATGGAGAGAGGACAGTTGTAGGCCAAGCTAGAGTTTAAGAAAAAAAAAAAAAAGATACAGGATTATGATGTTTTCTTGCACGTTAAAGCCTGGGAGACACATCCGTAAAACATCGATATATACATACTGCTGAATTACTCGCTTTCAGGTTAAGATAGTTTAGAATATGATTTCCAGGCCTTTCCTATCAAATTTCTATGACAGTGTTTCCATTTTGCATTGTGGACCTTCTCACGATTTCCTGCAGGCTTCGTCTGGAGGGTTTGATGGGCGGAGGAAGGGGGGGATGGGGTTTCCTGCTATTCTCTCTTTGCCTTTTAACCCATAAAATAGTTTTGTTAGTTAAAAAACTTCTTAATAACAAGTAGCTTCGAAATGACCAAGTGTGTTGCTGTGTGTTTTTCTTGGTAAGAGATTTAGGAGGTCAAGGTGGAAAATTAATCCTTCCAGTACGGGACTGTTTTGTGATACATTCTTGCTGTCACCACACTATTTCCTTCAATTTAGGTGGGCACCTCGGCAGTGATGAAGTTACTGAAGAATATATCTAACCCTTCCAGCACGGAAAGTATATCGTATGTCGAATAAAATCGTCTGGAAATACCAAGATAACACGTCATCAGATTTTGAAGGCTAATAAATATGATTAACCGCGTCTTTTTCATCTTTTCAACCTGAGGACGTCATGTAGCCTACAGTATGTATTGTATTCCTACCATTTCCTGTCGATTTGACTCAGCATAGAGGAAACATTTCGTAGTGAAGAGGTTTGAAGTGTCTTTATTATCACTTCTGCTAAAAGATGTCTCTCCTGAGTAAAATCGGCCAGAGGTAGCTAAAATAAATTGCAAAAGACGTCCTCGGAGCGAACGGGTCAACCGTCAGTCCGATGATTTATTGTTTAATTGCATTGTTGATATAAAACCCCAGTGGCCCAGTGGTCAACATTGCCAGCTGCAGTTGCCAACACGATAACACCAGTTATGAATTTTGCTGTGACAGGTCGCACCACTCATTTCAGGTGCAAGTTTACCCCTTTGGAGTTGGTAAGCGAAATAAATACCCCCGATAACACCTAAGGTAGGTAACTGTGTACTGTATTCTGAATGATGGAATCGCCCTGTATGCCAGAACTGTGGGCTAATAACCTGTCACAGAGTTAAAGGCATACTGCCCTCACCTGTACACAGGCGGTCAAATGCTGTGTCCCGCTCCTAGTCACAGTAAGAATATCTACCGAATGATTCGGGAGGTGGGGGATGGTTTTTTTTTGGGGTGGTAGGAAAGTTAGGGCAGGGGAGGTTTGGGAGGTTGGGGATGCGAGGTGTTGGGGTTGCAAGAAGAGTGTTAAAAGCGAGGGAGTCAACTTCCTGGTCGTTATCTGGTACATATTCTTGTTGTGGCTGGGGCAGGACACAACATTTGACCCCCAGTGGACGGTCGACATCATAAGTTCTATCGTCTCTTGGTGTTCTTTCCACCGGCTTTAAAAACAAGTAAGATGAATCCACAGTAACCTACACTGATCATTTTACTTGGCCACAGATCAGTGTCATCTGTGTCGGTTGCTACAGATTCACCACTCAGATTCTCATAGACAATGGAAAAAGCAGGAGAAGCGACAGGACTTTTGATGCTGACCGTACCTCTACCTCCAGACGTCATTATTCAAGTCAAGAAAGGTTTCTCGCACCGAAGGAGTTGCACTGCATCCTGGACAGAAGTGTTATGAGTCCATGGGGAGACTGTGCAGACAATAATATCCTTGTGTAAACGAGGGAAGGCATTGGTATGGCAGCGGTGGTAGGGTGCTTAGCGGATGAGGTGTGCAGCAGGTTTATGGGAATATGACACAGACAGCAGCAGGGTGAGCTGAGGCATGGGGCTGGTGGTGCACTGTTAAACGCACATTACTATGTTAACGAGAGAGAGAGAGAGAGAGAGAGGTGGTCTCGCTTTGACACTGATACTGTACCTCTCAAGGATCTAAATTCTCTCTCTCTCTCTCTTGGAAATTGAAAATAAAAAACAATAGCAAGATCAGTAATATTAATAATATAATGACAAGCAGCAGCACTGGGATTGCAACACCCACGCTCTCCAGCTGTTTCAAGTGTCGAATATTTTACCTTGCTCTGTGACCTTGACCTTCGACAGATTACTCTAGAAATCTACTTGCTTCATCCTTGCCTAGCTCTTATCCTTTCTTCCAACTTTGACTCAGATTTGGTCAGATCTGTCTGAGTTGACTCTGTCCTGTGAAGCAAACAGACTGTCAAACGGAAAATTTGTATTTTATGTTATAGCACTCTTTTAAAATTTAACATGACAGATATTCATGACCGTTTTCAGCTCATTTAATGGCCATGTGTATTCAGACTGGATGGTTTATTTGGCTAGAAACTAAGGAGACTCATTGGTACCCCATAGCTAAAATTCATCGAACTTACACGCAGCCACGACTTAGTATTTGATTTGGCAGAGGAGACCAGTACCATCACGTGAAAGCAAACCAGCAAATAATTTCGTTACCCATAATGAGTGTTGTTGTTGATGTGTTTTTCATGCAATATCATGGTATTATTGGTGTGTGTTTCTTGCATTATCTTGGTATTGTTGGTGTGTTTTTCTTGCATTATCTTGGTATTGTTGGTGTGTTTCTTGCATTATCTTGGTATTGTTGGTGTGCTTTTCTTGCATTATCTTGGTATTGTTGGTGTGTTTCTTGCATTATCTTGGTATTGTTGGTGTGTTTCTTGCATTATCTTGGTATTGTTGGTGTGTTTCTTGCATTATCTTGGTATTGTTGGTGTGTTTCTTGCATTATCTTGGTATTGTTGGTGTGTTTCTTGCATTATCTTGGTATTGTTGGTGTGTTTCTTGCATTATCTTGGTATTGTTGGTGTGTTTCTTGCATTATCTTGGTATTGTTGGTGTGTTTCTTGCATTATCTTGGTATTGTTGGTGTGTTTCTTGCATTATCTTGGTATTGTTGTTGTGTTTCTTGCATTATCTTGGTATTGTTGGTGTGTTTCTTGCATTATCTTGGTATTGTTGGTGTGTTTCTTGCATTATCTTGGTATTGTTGTTGTGTTTCTTGCATTATCTTGGTATTGTTGTGTTGTTGTGTTTCTTGCATTATCTTGGTATTGTTGTTGTGTTTCTTGCATTATCTTGGTATTGTTGTTGTGTTTCTTGCATTATCTTGGTATTGTTGTTGTGTTTCTTGCATTATCTTGGTATTGTTGTTGTGTTTCTTGCATTATCTTTGTATTGTTGTGTTTCTTGCATTATCTTGGTATTGTTGTGTTGTTGTGTTTCTTGCATTATCTTGGTATTGTTGTTGTGTTTCTTGCATTATCTTGGTATTGTTGTTGTGTTTCTTGCATTATCTTGGTATTGTTGTGTTGTTGTGTTTCTTGCATTATCTTGGTATTGTTGTTGTGTTTCTTGCATTATCTTGGTATTGTTGTGTTGGTGTGTTTCTTGCATTATCTTGGTATTGTTGGTGTGTTTCTTGCATTATCTTGGTGTTGTTGGTGTGTTTCTTGCATTATCTTAGTATTGTTGGTGTGTTTCTTACATTATCTTAGTATTGTTGGTGTGTTTCTTGCATTATCTTGATATTGTTGTTGTGTTTCTTGCATTATCTTGGTATTGTTGGTGTGTTTCTTGCATTATCTTGGTATTGTTGGTGTGTTTCTTGCATTATCTTGGTATTGTTGTTGTGTTTCTTGCATTATCTTGGTATTGTTGGTGTGTTTCTTGCATTATCTTGGTATTGTTGGTGTGTTTCTTGCATTATCTTGGTATTGTTGTTGCAGGTTGAGATGGAGGGACTGACAGGCAACATCAGCTTCACGGACGAGGGTAAGAGGAAGCTGTACTCACTGGACGTGGTGGAAATGACACTCAACAGCGAGACGGTCAAAGTGAGTGTCGAATTTATCTAATATAGTGCGTTATCATTAGCTTTTATCTCTCGTAGTTCATTTCTTAATTTTTGCTGTCTTTCGTCGGAGATGATCTTAAACACAGAGATCGTCAAAGGGGTGTAGTGTGTGTTGAGTTTCTCTCTCTTTCTCTCTCTCTCTCTCTCTCTCTCTCTCTCTCTCGACCTACAACACAGACAGTCAAAGTGAGTATTAGCATCTTCAGTCCAGTACCGTGCGTTTTTATTTTCTCTTCCCTACTCCAAACTGTTTTTATCAGCTAGGAGTGAGAGAGATAATGGGAACCATTAAGCAGCATCTACGGTTCCCAGATTTCCGTTATGTATACCGTTGTTGCATTCTGTGCTGAGTTTCATTTTATAAGCAAGGGCATTCTTCCAGTTTTTCTTATTTTTTTCTCTACCTTAACTTATCCCAACCTAACCCAGCCTGACAGATTACCTAACTGACTAACAAACCTACCTGATACTAAGAAAACAAACCTAACCTAACCGGCTGACAAACTAACCTAACCTGATACTAAGAAAACAAACCCAACCTAATCTTGAACTTTCTAGGTAAGGGAACGTGTAAAAATAGTACACAGAATGGAAATCACCGTTCAAAAAGTCGCTAAGTTAAATAAAATGGCCTAGACATATCAGGTATAAAAAATACATCATCATAGTGAAGGGTTGGTGTTGGAGAGGGATGCCTTCATGTGGTGGCACCGATATAACTGGTCGGGTAAGCTGCCTGGTTGTACAAACGTCCCTCAACTACTTCCCCCGAAAGGAGGAGGATGGACGGTCGGAGAAGGCCGACTCCAGCCTGCAGTCGACCAGATTCACGATACAGAAGAACCTGGGTCTGTAACTACTGCTGGCTAAGAAGTTCAGCAATATAATGTTAACATTATCTTTTTCTTTTCTCTCACCTCACCACTGCTCTTGTGTCTCGTTATCTTTCATGTATCCATTTTAACCCTTTGAGTATGTAAATGACAGACGACCCTGCACTCTCTCTCTCTCTCTCTCTCTCTCTCTCTCTCTCTCTTTCTCTCTCTCTCACACACACACACACACACACAGCTGTTAAGTAGCGCAAAAAATTACATGAGGGACTTATCTTCTTCTTTTTTTTTTTTTTTTTTTTTTTTTTTTTTTTTTTTTTTTTAAGGGAAGTATAGTGTTAACTTGTCTGGTAACAAGTGCAGGCATAGTCAGTGGTCCTTGTACATATCTGGAATGCCAAACTGACGAATAAATAATAACAAATGGCCGTTAGAAAACAGAGGAATGTCCACACCCTCATGCTGTCAGGCCTAAGAATTCGACTGTGAGCCATTTAATATTTTGTCTGCGAGTTGCCAACATTGGTGTGTGTGTGTGTGTGTGTGTGTGTGTGTGTGTGTGTGTGTGTGTGTGTGTGTGTGTGAGAGAGAGAGAGAGAGAGAGAGACTGTAAAGTGGCCATGGGGGAGAACATAAAGGCAATATCATGAGGAGCGGGGGGGAGGAGAGGATCAGGTGAGACATATATATAGGAACACATGAGGTGGGGGGGATTGTTGGTGAGAGGAAGAGAGGAGAGGAGGAGGAAAACGAGGAACAGGGGAGAACAGAAGAGAGGAAAAGGAGGAATGGAAAGGGGAGAGAAAGGAAGGGTAAAGGAGATGGAAAACAGAAAGAGAGAGAGAGAGAGAGGGAGTAATGGAGAGAGAGAGAGAGGGAGTAATGGGGAGAGAGAGGGAGTGATGGGGAGAGAGAGAGAGAGAGAGATAAGGGGGGAGTAATGGGGGGAGAGAGAGAGAGAAAGGGAGGGGGAGGATAATGGGGATATGTGAATTTAAAAAGGTGGTAAAGAGGAAAAGGAAGGAAGAGTGGATCTGAGATGACCGTGATATTGGCACATGAGGTGGGGAGATTGCTGGCAGGAGAGAGAGAGAGAGGAGGAGGAGGAGGAGGAGGAAAAACGAGTTGTAAGGAGAGTAGAATATGACAATGGACACATCTAGTAGCCGCACACACCCTAACCGTATCCACCACCCCAGCGTATAACAGAAGGTGTCGTTTGTTCTTAGACACCTCTTAGACATAACCCAAATGAACTCAACACGCATCTCAATACACACGACTCGCCTCCAACACTCCCCGCCAGTGACATTCATAAAACTCTGCGGTTCTGTCTTGCCAGATTTCATCATTCAAAATGTATGGTGACAGAGAGTAACAGTTTGGGACACGCACTGAATTTGGCCGCCCCTGTGGGTTCGGCAAACGATGGGGAATAGGAGGAGGAGGAGGAAAGGGAAAGAAAAGACACAAGAATGAAACTGAACGATCAGGAGGAGGAGGAGGAGGAGGAGGAGGAGGAGATGGTCGGTAAAGGGGAGAAAAGAAAGATGAGAAATATTAGCAGTATTGTGGAGGAGCAAGAAGACGAAAACAAAAGGAGAAGAGGAAGAACTATATAGGATAAAAGAAGGTGAAAGGAGGGATAAGAAAGGAAGGAAAGCGAAGGAGGAAAGGAGAGGAGGAGGGAGGTTGAGAAAGGATATGAGAGAGATAACCCGAGGCTATGGTGTACGTACAGGGGGAACCAAGAGTAGGAGAAGAAAGGGGTCACAAGAAAGAAGAATAAAGAGGAGAAACGTGAAGGAAGGGATCACAAGAAGGAAGAATAAAAGGAGGAATAAAGACTGACAAGAAGAAAGGAAAAACAAGAAGAAAGGAGAAGCCATGGGAAGTGAAAGAGGAAAAGGAAGAGGAGAAAAAAGAAGAGAAATTAGAATAAAAGGAAGAGGAACAAAACAAAGAGGAAGAAGAACAGAAACAAACACAGAAGACTGAAGTGGTTCCAGGCTGTGGTGTTTATTCGGAACAAGAGGGAACAAGACGAGGTGAAGATGGAAGGCAAAACGAAGAGAAACAAGAGGGAAAAGGAATGAAAAGAAATAAATGATAAACGTAGAGATCAAAGAAAGCGAAAGAATGAACGGGGAGGAGAGTCGAAAGTAAGAGTTATGAAAGAGGACTGAAACGAGGAGCAGGAGAAGACGGGAGACAGACAAAGGGAGAGAGAGGAGACACGCGAGACTGAGGAATAAGTAGGGTAAATAAGAAGCAAAGCAAGAAAAAAAAATACAATGAGAAGAGGGCAAAAGGAGGACTAGGGTTCAGATGAAGACAAAAAGTGTGTTGGTTTCCAGCTATGGTGAGTGCACAGAGGGAAGGGGGACAGGAGAGAGAGACGGAAGAGGAGGAGAGAGAAGAATGAAATAAAAAAGAGAGGAGGGTCAAATGGAGGACAAGAGAAGAAAGAATAACGACAGTCAAGGTGGAGATAAAGAAAAAGGAGACACGAGAAGATAAGGAAAACGAAAGGATAAGATGGCTCCTAGAAGGGAAGAGGGAGAGAAGGATTTAGTAGAGAAGAGAGGAGAGAGGAAAGAAGAGAGAAGATGGGAAATGCTAGAGAAAAAAGAAGGGAGGCAGGCGAAATAATAATACTGGGAATAAGAGAAGGTGAGATAGTTCCAGACTGGTGTGTGTGCATGACGGGTCAAGTGCAGAAGAAAACAAGATGGGGAAAAACAAGATAAGGGAAGAAAGAACTGAAGAGAAGCAAGGAAGATCTGTGGAAAAGAAGGGCATAGGAAAAAAGAAAGGAAAAACGAAAAGGATGAGTAAACGAAGAAAAAGATTGATAAGAAAGAAAAGGCAGATAAGGGAGGAGGAAATCATTGGGTCCAGTGAAACTGCAAATATTTACTCGTAATTTGCATATGTTTTTAAGAAAGAAGAATCATTAGAAGATGATATGTGAAGGTTCATGATATACACACTGTCGGGTAGAATTACACAAACATCTTCAAACTTTGCACTCTAGAAAATGCTTGCCCTGCTAGGGGCGTGGTGATGCCGTCGCAGAGTACATACATAAGTGGCCAAAGCACACATCACTGGACGTAAGTATCCCCATTCTCTCTCTCTCTCTCTCTCTCTCTCTCTCTCTCTCTCTCTCTCTCTCTCATACAAACGTACCCTGACTACTAAATCTAAATCCAGGCCATAACACGGTACACTTTGCCACCCACATTTCACCAAACCACACCGTTGCAGGAGCACAAAAATGGCCAAGGCATCCCCACAGAGGGTATCAGTCAGGACCAAGATCGGAATGGCAGCTACTGGACTCCCTAGTGGGTGCGTGTGTACAGGTGCCTTTAGAAGTGTTTACCGGGGAAGGGGATTTTTTTTTTTTTTTACATATATATATACTTACGTGCATACATACTTATACATACATACATCGTGACCGGCAGTGGTATGGGTAACGCGAAATATTATAATTATGGCCAGAATGCCTGACACATTGGTTCATTAAAGCATCATTTAGAGGTGAGGGCCTATATTTTCTCAGACCATGAAGTGGGCGAAACATTAATGCCTAAGATAATCAAGGATCTTATCTTTTAATGGGTCTTTGAGTAACCCATGGTAACTGTTGATGCGATGGATGCGGATATCCTGAGATTTCGGGGAAGGAAAAAGCGTATTATGAAAGTTTATGAAGGAAAAAAAAAGGAGAGGGAGGAAAGAATTGCCAACGATTACTTGCAGGAGAAAAGGTGCAGTGTGAAAGAATTGGGAAGTAAAAGACCCAGAACGAAAAATAATGGAAGAAGAAAAAGTGCAGTACAAAGGATTAGTGAAGGGGAAAAAAATGTGTAATAAGGGAAAACGGCCGTAAGAAAAAAATATGCGCAATATAAAAGAAAAATGCATCCGGGACAAGGACGAATGACTGTTGGATAAGAAATGCATAAAATGAGAGATGAAAGAATGCGTTCGATGGTAGATTAAAAAAAAACACGTAAGGTGAAATATAAAGGAAACCACGGAGGAAAGCTGAAGAATTGCATAGGATACAAGTTGGAAAAAAAAATCCTAACATAAAGCTCTTGGTTGGGGGACAAGAGGAGTACAAAAGATCTTGGTGGAATATTCCTTGTACGGGTGACCATCGTAGGATAAAAATAGGAAGAGCAGACGAGGATAGTGGGGGAAAAATAGGAAAGACAAAAAATACGTGAAAGAGGAACATCTAATAGTGGGGGAGGGTAGAAAATCCATCATAAGACATCAGTAGCTAACATGAAAGGGATGTTGGGGAAAATTGCACACAGTGATATATGGAGCCTTGTGGCGCGGTTGGTTGCACGTAGGAGGACTGTTGGGACTTCGGGGACGAATTTTCAAGAGAGAGAGTGAGAGAGTTTTGGCATTATTTCTACTTAACCTGTAATTTTTTCCCTGACTAGATGGATGTCTTAACTAGAGTTTCACACCAGACGAAGACCTGATGTTGGTGGTTCGAAGCTGTATTTATTTTTATTTTATTTATTTATTTTGCTTATTTTTATGCACGAGTAACAATGTAATCAAAATTTTCCTTACGTGTACACACTGTCAAAAAACTATCTTTACAACCATCCGCGTACATTTGAAAACAGTGAACGAAACGTATGAAAATATTCTCCATTAATCACTCATAGTTGTACATAGCCAATAATTTAATCAATATGGCATGAAGGAAGAATATGTAACATGTGAAGTAAACAGTCCATTCAGAAAGAGTCCCTAAAGAAAAAACGCTATAGGCAACAGTGCTCAATGTCAAACAATCGGTCACCAGTGCAAAGATAGTTTTCGAAGCTCCGAACAACCTCCTTAACACTGAACGTTAGGGCTTGGTGGATGTGTAACTCAGCCAGTGGTAGAATCAGGGAGTCAACAGAATCTGTGGATTATTATGAGTGAAGCCGTGAGCTTCACAGCAATATCAAACACAAAACAAGAACATGAGAAACGAGAGCACCGTCTGTCATCTGGGGAGGAGGGAGAAATATCTGAGGCAGGACAAAAGGCTGGCAGAGGTTTGTCGTCGTACTCTTGCTGATGGCTGTACCTGCTGGGAAATATGACTCCACGAAGAACGCCAGTATGAAAATGTTACAGAGAATATGATTAGTATGGGAAGATTGAAAAAAAAAAAAAAAAGGGTGAAACTTGTAGTATGAAGAAATTATACTGAGATTATTATTAGTTTAGAAAGACTGAAAAATGGTAACGCCAGTTATGAATAAATTATACTGATAATGTGATTAATATGAAAAGATTTTAAAAAGTATAACGCCTAGTACAAATAAATTTGGATGATAATATGAACAGTGTGAAAAAATTGAGAAAACAAAAGCTAAAACTCCTAATATTAATAACTTACACAGAGAATTAGTAGTTTGAGAAGATTAAAAGAAAGCTAAAACTCCCAGTGTGAATAAATTACACTGAGTATGATATAAATTAGACAAGAAAAAAGCGAAGTATGAATTGTTTAAAGAAAATGGTAAGGTTGAAATTTATCCACGAAAAACGGTAAATGTGAGGAGAAAAAATGAAAATATGGCTGGAGACGGAGGGTGAAAAATCAGTAGCAGTTGTTTATGAAAAGTCTGTATAAAAATATCCATAACAATACCAGTAACGAAATTTACCTTTGTGAAAATTGTGGTAGATGTGGGGGCGCATCATCCGCTCGCTTAATGTAGCACTGCCTTCAGCTGACTGTACATTGGATGACAAGCTGCATTGTTTCGTGTACCCAAGGAAACCATTTACTACACTGGATGGCATTTATGTAAAGAAATACCTAGTGGTTGGCTAAGACTATCTAACCGGTTGTGGCCTATGAGGGCTTACATCCGAGGGCTGGTATGGTAAGTTAAAGGGGCAGACGGTGTGAGGCGCTTAGCAACGTTATTCATTTCTGTAGCCTTAACCTTTTAACCTGTGAAGGTATTATTGCTCACAGTGCCACTCAGAGGTTGACGGGTTACTCGCCTTTAATGTCCGACAAGTAGCCTATCCCCGGGCCCCTACACTCCTGATGTATCAGTAAAAGAGTGGATGTTGGAAGAATGGGTGGATGAAATGACTGCATCTAAAAACGTGGAAAACATTGCTCGTTAGATGAGAAGTTGGGTCAAGTAGAAATGGTGTGTACAAATAAGAAAACTACGTGTTACAGAGAGACATAAACACATTGGGTTCCAAATGTATTTAAAAAATGCATGATATATAAAAATTAACAATGGAAATTATTGGCTGTTGAAGGCGGTAGGGAGAGATCAGAAGCACAAGTTTGTGAAAGACGGTATAAACAGTACAGTATGTATAAAAATTTTGGGTACGAAAAAAAAAAAAATTATAGTGAAAGAATTACAGATAAAATATTGTTCGCTAGAGGCGAAGGTGTGAAAATAGGCAAACAAAAAATTTACAGACAAAACGACAGGGCGCGAAATATATCTACAAAAATGCCTGGTATGGGAAGATTACAGGGGAAAATACTGTGCGGTAATGAGGCTGAAGGGAAAGATCAGTAGCATAAGTGTGTGCAGTATAATAGTATAGATATACTTACCAGATGTGACTTACCGCTCAGCGAAAAACAAAAGGAATGAAAAGGTTAAAGCAAAAAAAAAATAAAAAAATCGTTGCATGAAGCGGATGGGAATGGATAATCAGATTAAGTATGAAAAGACTTTTCTTTCGTCACACACACACACACACACACACACACACACACACACACACACACACACACACACACACACACACACACACACACACACACACACACACACACACACACACACACACACACACACACACACACACACACACACACACACACACACACACACACACACACGAGTGGATATCCCTCTTTTCGATCTAATTAACCGATAAGATACCAAAGGAGAGTATTCATGTTTCTAATCATGGATGAGTAGTGATCTGGTTAATGTGACTGCTGCCATCATTCACCGCCCTTAATATCATCTTCAATTTCACCATCTTCATCTCTACTTTTCATCTCAGGTCGTTTTTATTTATATAATTTGGTGATGAACAAAACACTTATACGCCTCTCAAACAATTCGTGTCTTGACTAGGGAAGAATGCGTAACATGCATGAATAGGTGTCAGGTAGGGGACTTAACATAGGTGATAGAACTGAAGAAAGTAGAACACTTGGTCAGCTATTATAGAGGCAGCCAAGGGGTGAGACCTCACTCTCTGTACGCTTTCCACAATAAAATCACCCTTTACATCGTCCTTTTACATTGCCCTCTTTAACTTTGAGAGAGAGAGAGAGAGAGAGAGAGAGAGAGAGAGAGAGAGAGAGAGAGAGAGAGAGAATGTACAATACCAGTGGATGAGTGGGTGAAGGAATCGAGCCAAGTAATACTGTCATTATGTATCTCAATATAATATGCCTAATGTTCTCTATCACAGACACATATTTCTGCATTACAATGACAGGAGTAGACATATCACAATAAAATCACCATACTAATGTGGTATATTTTTTACATCACACCTTTCAGATCATCTTGCGTATCGTTATCGGACAGTGCATTCTCAAATGTAGGGGGTTTGTTAGGTTAGAAAAACCGATAACAAACTCCCTACCCTCTTTCAGCTCAACTGATAGCCATAGAGATTTACATATCCGGGTCTGTTTGACTATATTGTTTTTACACTAATTTGGCCTAAAATTGCGATCTCAACATCATGAATGCCTAGTTGTTAGAATACATGAGCATTAGAATGCAGTACTTGTCATGAAGAAGTGCTATGGAATGGAATGGATATGTAGTACTGTCCTCATCTGCTGTTTTGTTTGAGCTGTATGAATAAGCTGCTAAAGGACAAAAATCTGGGCCAAGTTAGAGTCAAAGGAGTATAGTAACTAAGACAACCCACATTTACCTCGTAACTAAGGGTCATTTAATTTCATGCTGCCACGTCTTAGTGTTCAGGTCTGGTCCACTTCCCTCAGGTGAAGACAAAACCAGTACTTAAATCCTTCACACCTCCAGCTGATGGCACCTCACACCTTGTCATGTCACGTCTTGAGTGCTAAAATCTTGTCGTCTAAACTGAAACATGGGTTGGCTATAAAATTCAGGAATTGTGTGATGTAAGTAGCCGAGCCGTCCGTACTGAAACACGCGATGGTTGTCTTATTCAGGATGCGTTATATGTTATCAGGGGAACCGTCAATATTGAAACCTGCGATGGCTATATTATTCAAGGTTAATGAGGTGGCATTAGCGGAGTTTTTTAGCGGATTTTGTGAAAGATCGGGTAAGACGCTGGATAATATAATCAGTAATATTGCCTTCTTTCCTTTACTGTCGTCTGAGTAGTAATTAGCATTAGCATTATCATTTCCTTCACTACCTGGACTGCTGATTACTTCGTCACAGAATGGCCAGTTTTCGAAATTTCCTTTTCAGCCTTCACAGTTCCGAAATGCTACTAGGATTCTCTCTCTCTCTCTCTCTCTCTCTCTCTCTCTCTAATACTTCCAAATTCGACAAGGTATATTCGAATTTCAAAGTTTTAAGGAGCTAATTTTCTTTGCTTTCTTGTGGTAATCATAGGGACATTTGTCTTCTTAGTGTAACAGGAAAAGTATACGGTAGGATACTTATTGACAGAATTAGGGAAATTACAGAGGAATTAGTTGGAGAAGAACAGGGAGGCTTTAAGAAGGGAAGAGGTTGTGTAGATCAGATATTAGTTCTTAGATCATATTTCTAGAGAAAGGAAAGAATTTGTATGGGGCCTTCATGGATTTTGAGAAAGCATGTGACAGGGTGGATAGACAAGGACTGTGGAAAGTATTAAGAATATATGGAGTAGATGGGAAGTTGTTGAATGCCGTGAAGAGTATGTATGAGGATGCTAAGGCATGCGTGTGGATAGTGAACTGAGTGAATTTTTCTCTTCGAAGATTGGATTGAAACAGATGTGCCATGTCTCCATGGTTGTTCAATCTGTATATGGATGGATTTATAAAAGAGATACAAGGTAGGACAGTGGATGTTGGAGCGGCCCTAATGAGAGAGGGCAGTGTTTGGAAACTCCCTGCACTGTTGTTTGCTGATGATCCTGTGTTGTTAAGTGAAGACGAAGGGGAGCTGGAAGGCTTGGTAGATGAGTCTGGGAGAGTATGTAAGAAACGGAATCTAAGGTGAATGTAGGGAGAAGTAAAGTTATTGTCTTCGAGAGAGGTGAAGTCAGTGTATGTACAGTGAGGTTGGATGAGGCGGAAATGGAAAATGTGTGTGCGTTTAAGTACTTGGGTAGTGTGATGAGTAAGGACGGAAGTTTAGAGGGTGAAGTGCTTGAAAGGGTACAACAGGGAAGAAAGTTGCTGGTTCCTTGAAAGCAGTGATAAGAAACAGGGAAGTGAGCATGGAAGTGAAAAAGTTACTACATGACAGTATTGTGATACCAACTCTAATGTATGGAAGTGAAGCTTGGGCCTTGTTGGAGGGACAGAAAGTCAAGAGTGAGAACTCTGGAAGTGAATTATTTGAGAGGAGCATGTGGAGTCACATGGAGAGACAGAGTGACAAATGAGGAAGTGAAGGATCGTTGTGGTGTGGATGTGTATGTGATACGAATCGTTAGGAGAAACACACTGAGGTGGTTTGGCCATGTGGAGAGGATGGAGAGTGAAAGACTAACGAGGAGAGTGTATGTGGGTGAGGTGGAGGTGGAGGACAAGGATGAGATGGAGGGATGGAGTGGAGAGGTATATGAGAGAGGGGTGTGTGTGCTGGGAGCAGGGCAGTGAAATGGCAGGGGACGAGGAGACATGGAGGTGATTTGTTTGTGCCCACCCATTACGGGATTAAGGCATCTGGCAATAGATAGATAGATAGTCATTCTCCATATTCTCCCGTCAATTTTGATCCAGAAATCGACAAGCTGCATTCAAAGTTAGTTTAAATGTATAATATTTTCGATGCTGGTTTTTCGTCTGCCTCAGTCTCTTCTTCAGTCAACTTCCAGTAATGATTCCCTTTCTTCTGTGGTGCTTGATGGAACGTTATGGAATAGCAATATGAAGCACACACCAACTTTTGTATGAGGATAACGAAATTACCAGTAGTGTTGGTTTATTTTCATCTGGAGGATCTGAGCCACTCCCATAACTTGAATACTAAGTTGTGGTTCCATAAACTGCAATGAGCAGTAGTTATGAGGCAGGCATGAATCTCCTTGGTCACAAGTTAAATTCACTATTACTTATAATGATTCTTTCTTCAATAAGTTAGTATCACGGTATAAAGTTCAACCCGTCTCTTATATACTGTACTCATTTCACATTAACTTGGCCTAGATTTTCGTCCCTTTGCTTCTTATTTCATGTACCGAAGAGGCAGAAAAAGACAATGCTACAGCTCTACATGCTTTCCACAGAACTACTTCGTGACTAGCATTATATAGTAGTGTTAATCTTTTGTTATACCTCAGCATTCAAGATAGGTAGCCTATATAGCAGTCTTATGGCAGGTTAGAGTAAAAAGAATATAGGTGTAACGTGATGTGATAGCAGCATGAAGCACACGGCTAATTATACTCGTAGTTCTGTTACACACTCTTGGCCCGGATATTGGTCCTTCTGCAACTTATTGCTCAGCGACGGAAAGAGCCAATATTGCTGCTTATCATCCTCTCCATTGCACTTCGTGACTGGCATCATATTCTAGTGCTAATCTCTTATTATATCTCAGCATTTAAGGAGATGGAAATTTTAGGCCAAGTTAAGAGTAAAAAGAGTATAAAAAGGATACTCTCTGATGTTTGGAGGAATGAGAAATAAGGAAAGCAGAACACAATGTTGGCAGAGGAGTGCTGGCGAAATTTTGCTCCTGACAGTATTTTTTTTTTTTTTTTTTTTTTTTGCGACGAGAGCCAAGGCCTGTATATTAATTCCCTTCTGTAAAATTGTTACTCGTATGTTTTGTGTTGGCTGCCACAGACTTTTTTTTTTTTTTTTTTTTTTTTTCAGCTTGAGCATATTATAGTTAGCTGGGTATTAGATGATTAATATTTAAGTGTGAATATCGGCTGTTTTTTTTTTTGTAGTTTTTGCTTTTGTCATTAGCTCCCTCGATGTGATGACCTATTTGTGTTCTTTCTTCCTTGCGTTATTTTTTTATTTCTCCTTTTGTTTGGCGATGTAATTCAAATGTGATTCAGATCAAACAAATCCTTTCATAGTCAAGGAACTGAAAATATTTTCCATTAGCCATGTCCATGACGCCTTTCTCATTAATTTTTGTATTCAAACAGAGACCTCTGAGAGGGAGAGAGAGAGAGAGAGAGAG
>NC_136954.1:37941897-38006784 GCF_032717465.1 Coenobita brevimanus
GCGGTAGGAGAGGGAACAGAAAGTCATCTCACACAGACACCAACTTTCTGTGTCGTCTTCGTGTCCGCCACTCCCTAAGCACGCTTCATTAGCGACATCAAAGGCCGGACTTCCAGCCTCTTCCTTCTCTCCCTTCGCCTTCCCTCCTTCTCGCAGTCTGTCTCTCCCTTCTTCCATCTTCTCTCCCTCCCTCCCTCCCTCCCATCGTCCCTCTGCCCATTACCCTTCCTCCTTCCTTCCGTACATCCCCGACCTCTCTTCTCTTCCGCTCTCCCTCACTCCCAGCCTTTTCACCCACTCTTCTTTCCCCCTGCCCATCTCCCCCTCCATCCATCTTCTCTTCTTCGTTCTTCTCTCCCATCTTCTACTCTTCTCATCCTCTCTCCCTCCTCCCGACCTTCCTCTTATCTCTCTCCCTCCTGTCTCCCTCCGCCTTTCCCGTTCTCTCTCTCCCTCCACCTTTCCTTCCCCCATTGAAGTTTTCTAATAATGCCTTGGTAGTCCAGCAGAATAAGTACGAATAAACACAGAAGGTTTGGGGAGGCTCTTGCTTACCCTACTTTTGCCGTCTTCTTATCCCCTCTCTCCACTAATCCCCCCTCTCTCTCTCTCTCTCTCTCTCTCTCTCTCTCTCTCTCTCTCTCGTGTAGGATTTCCAACTTGTGTCCTTTGATGTTTCTTTCTTAGGATTTGCGTCAGAGCCAAGACGCTGAATGCCAAGTTCTTCAGTGCCATCCCTTTCCCCAACCATTTTCCTATTAGCGGGATTATTTAGCTGTTATTCAGGGCTTATTCAGGTTGTAAGACTCTTATTCAGGGCTTATTCAGGTGTTAGGGCTCTTATTCAGGGCTTATTCAGGTGTTAGGGCTCTTTTTCAGGGTTATTCATGTGTTAGGGCTCATATTCAGGGCTTATTCGGGTGTTAGGGCTCTTATTCAGGGCTTATTCAGGAGTTAGGGCTCTTATTCAGGGTTATTCATGTGTTAGGACTCTTGTTCAGGGTTATTCGAGTGTTAGGGCTCTTGTTCAGGGTTATTCAGGTGTTAGGGCTCTTGTTCAGGGTTATTCAGGTGTTAGGGCTCTTATCCAACTATTATTATTCTCATGTTCAGGGCTTGTTCCGGTACTAGGATCATATCTCTTTTTCATGGCCTATTCTGGTATTAGGGGGTCTTATCCAGCTCTTATTCAACACTTATTCGGAGCTTATTGGAGTCTTTGGCAGCTTATTACACCCGCGCGTGAAAGTGCAGGCGGTTTATGGTTTCCTTTTTTTTTTTTTTTTTTTTTTTAATGTCCGTAATTCTGACTTTATCTGTCCTGCCTTCCATTCTGTAATTGTCTGTCCTGCTTTTCATTCTGTGTGTCTGTCTGTCTGCTGTGCCTTTCATTGTCTGTCTGCACTACCTTTCATTCTGTCGGACACTTTGTCCTGCCTTTCATTTTGTCTGTCTTTCTGTCCTCGTTCATTCTGTACGTTTGTATGTTTTGCCTTTCATTGCCCACTCATTCTCTCTCTCTCTCTCTCTCTCTCTCTCTCTCTTGCCTTTCACTGTCTGTTTTTCTGTCGGTTCTTCCTTTCATTTTGTCTGTTTGTTTGTCTGTTAGCAAGATTATGGAAAATTATTCGATGTAACTGCACCAGATCTGTCTTACTGATTGAGAACCATCGGAGGAATAGTTTACTTTTCACTTCTGTCTTTATCATTTATCTCATGGCTTTTGAAGGCATGTAGGACCTCTTCCCTTATGATTTATTTGATATATGTTTATTAGTATTTACTGTACAGTTATCATTTACTGCGTGGCATTTAGATACCGTCTTGCACTTCTGACCTGGTGATTTATTTTTATTGGTATATATTAGTGTTCTTGTATTTTTATCTTGTGGGTTGAAGCGAGCGTAGTGATGGACAGGAAACTTTAACCGTGGGAGGATGTGTGGTAAACAAGTGACTTACCACCGTCATCAGCTCCCGGTCATTGTATTATGGAGGCCGAGGATAGACTGCAGGAGTTAGTGAGAGAGAGAGAGAGAGAGAGAGAGAGAGAGAGAGAGAGAGAGAGAGAGAGAGATTGGTTTCCTGGGTTTGTTTCTCTGTGAACTTTAAGGGAAACATTTTTGTTGTTTTTTGTCGTTGATGGAACGGTCGCATAACCTGTTGCATAATTATGCCATTGCTACACCTCACCTCATATTCACACCCCCGAAGCGAGAGCAGGTGTTATGTTTTACTCTGTGTGTGTGTGTGTGTGTGTGTGTGTGTGTGTGTGTGTGTGTGTGTGTGTGTGTGTGTGTGTGTGTGTGAACGAAATATCTGAAACAGATTTGATCAGATTGTAACAGAATTTGGTGGGAATGTTTAGGGTTAGCCAAGGGGTTTACCTTTGCTTTTGAGAACAATATGTCAGAGGCCAGGGTCACAGGGCTGGGTCATAATCTGACTTAACAAATGTTTGTATCCGATTTAGACCATACTTTTGGGAGTGGCTGATAATAAACCAAGAACTGTGGGAATCCGTTTTGATAAATATCCATCATTAGTGGAGATCACAGGTTAAGGTCAAAGTTAACCCCTTGTGTCGGTGTGAACCATATAATAAAAAACGTTTTGATTTAATGTGGACCAAAATTGGTGGAAGGATTAAGGGCCAACCAAGCGGATGCTCTATTATTTAGTAGAAAAAAATATAAAATCAAGATCACATGGCAAGGTCAGTTTACGCAGTTTCTATCCGATTTAGACCAGACTTAGGGGAAATGTTCAGGGTAAGGCAAGGAGAAATGGCTTATATTTTGAGAGTAGTCAGTCAGATGTCAAGGTCACAGGGAAAGTCAAATGTTAAGGTCAGAGGGCAAGGTCAGCTAGAGCAGTGGCACCAAACTTGCTGGAAGCGCTACGGGTCAGGCAAGATGGAAGTGATTTGGTTTTGAGAACAGTCACGTAAAGGTCAAGGTCACAGGGTAGAGTCAAATGTTCGACCCATATATCAGTTGTTGGTGCTGGGCTGGTGGTGGTGTTTTAGTGTTCCTTCTTTTCCTAATCATACTTTAAAACACACACACACACACACACACACACACACACACACACACACACACACACACACACACACACACACACACACACACACACACAAATATTTTAGTGAAGAAACACAGACCCAATGAAACATTCAGAACTCCGCCTCCACCACAATACCTACCACACCATCACAACCACATACCATCTTTATCTCAAAAACTGTTAACCGAGGAATCACAAACCCAGGACTTGAAAAATATACCACAGAGAATCACAGAGTCCTATCCACAACCGCACCGTTGTTAACCTACATCACCAGACAAACACAAATTCTTCCACTGAAATACGTCACAAAAGAATCACAGCCACGAAAAAACAGACTTGCTTCACAATACTACCTTACACACCACCAGCACCACAGGCACCTTTACCTGCCACATTACTACCACCACCACCACAGGCACCTTTACCTACCATATCACCACCACCACCACCACCACCACCACCACAGGCACCTTTACCTACCACATCATCACCACCACCACCACAGGCACCTTTACCTACCACATCACCACCATCACCACCACAGGCACCTTTACCTACCACATCACCACCACCACCACCACCACCACCACCACAGGCACCTTTACCTACCACACCACCACCACCACCACCACCACCACCACCACCACAGGCACCTTTACCTACCGCATCACCGCCATCACCTCCACAGCCACCTTTACCTACCACATCACCACCACAGGCACCTTTACCTACCACACCACCACCACCACCACAGCCACCTTTCCCTACCACATCACCACCACCACCACAGTCACCTTTCCCTACCACATCACCACCACCACCACAGCCACCTTTCCCTACCACATCACCACCACCACCACAGCCACCTTTCCCTACCACACCACCACCACCACCACCACCACCACCACCACAGGCACCTTTACCTACCACACCACCACCATCACAACCACAGGCACCTTTACGTACCACATCACCACCACCACCACCACCACCACCACAGCCACTTTTACCCACCACATCACCATTACCACTGCCACAGGCATCTTTACCTACCATATCACCACCACCACCACCACCACCCCAGGCACCTGTACCTACCACATCACCACCACCATCACCACAGGCACCTTTACTTACCACAGCACCACCACCACCACCGCCACAGGCACATTTATTTTGCCACACCACCACCACAACCACAACCACATTACCTTACCACACCACCACCACATCCACCCACAGGCACATTACCTTACTACATCACTACCACAGAAAAACCATACTGACGAAACAGACACAAAGAAACAACTCTGTCCCTCACACCACCACCACCTCCACTGCACGTCAACCACCACCGCCACCTCACCTCTTCTCTTTTGACGCCTTAAGTTGGGTCGGTAAAAGGCAGCACGCTTCTCTGAAGTTTATATTGGCTGGGGTGCGAGTGAATGGAATAGTCAATGTATTGTTATCAGGGGGGCCCCGTCCCTATGAATAACACATGATTGTAAGTGTGGAGGTCGGTGCAAGAATGCCAACTACCTATAGACCCACTTTTTTCTCCCATGTACTCAGCCCTTACCTTTATATTTTCTTCGACTTGTCTCCGCGTGTTTGTGCTTTTGTAGTGTTGCGTTTTGACTTGAATTTCTAGCACATTGAATTTTCCCCTTCATTTTTGGGTTCACTTTTCTTCCCCTTCTGCTGTTTCTTAATGTTTTCATCAGCCTATTCTGTACAGTGACGTGTATTTCTTGCTTTATTCTTGCTGTTTGTCTTTGCTTTTTTTCATTATCATGGCATCCTGTCCGTATGAATAAATAATGATTGCAAGTGTAAAGGACGATGCCAAATACCAGGCACCTGCTAACCCTCTCTCCATTCCCACGAAGCTTACCTTCACTTTTTATGTCCTATCTTCACTACTGTAGCTTTTTTTAGTGCGATGGGTGCCTTTATTTTAATTGCACTTGCTTTTACTCTTTTCTCCGTTCCCTTTCCCCATCGTTTAGCTGTTTATTTTTTTTTAATTTTTAACAGTTTTGCATTCTGGTATTAGTCCGGATGTCTGTGATTTTTATCACTTTTTTCCCAGCTTTCCGTTGCTTCATTTTTTGCTCCTCTTGTTTGTTCTTGTCTTTATTATTGTGCCCTACAATTTTTGCTTCCTGTCACTGCTATGGTGTGCATATATTTTTGTCTTTACTACTCTCCCGCATTTGGTCTGTTCAGCTATTTCAGGTCAGGTCCGGGTAAGGGAATGAGTCTGTTATGATGTGGCAGAGGTAAACCAGCTCTGCTGTCGGGCCCTGCTGCGGATGTCACTGATTGCATTGCGCAGTTGACCCTTGTGCGGTGTGGTGCGGTGAGGATCTGTCCGTTCTCCCCTTTGGGGCTAAGATGCGAATGAATGTGTTTGAATGGATGAGTAAATGGGGAGTGTGTCGTCCTGTCTCGGCTACCTCCCTTTCCTTGGGGGAAGCAGCCTAGCTATATAGATAGATAGACTACTTGCCGTCTTCTCATTGCTTGTTGTCAGTGGCCCCCATCCCTATAATAGCTAATGATTGCAAGTGTCAAGACCATTGCAAGAACACCAGTAACTGCAGGTGTAAAGGACTTTGCAAGGACACCAGTAATTGCCAGTGTAAAGGCCATTGCAAGAACACCAATAATTGCAAGTCTAAAGGCCATTGCAAGAGCTACGATTGTATATGTAAAAGCTTTTGCAAGGACACCAAACACCTGTGCGTCCTCTTCTTTCTCCCTTGTGGCTCACCCTCACCCTGTGTCCATGTCCTCTCTTTTTATTAGTGTTTTTTTTTTTTTTTTTTTTTTTTTAGTTGTGCGGTACCATGATTCTTCTTTATTGGTTCCACATGCTTCTTGTCTTTTTCTCTGTCCTGTTTTCTCACAGTTCTGTTTTGTTTTCCCGTTTTATCTTTCATATTCTTACTACTCACTGTTGTCTTCTATTTAGCTGTCAGCAGTGTTGCAAGTGTAAAGATCATTGAATATAATATATTTTCAGTTTAATGTCTTTCTAAGTATATCTATCAGTCTACACGTGTCTATCAGTTTGTCAGTCAGTCAGTCAAGAAATCTGTCAGTCAGTCAGTCAATCAGGCAATCTATATCTGTATATCTATCTACTGTGTATATGTATATAATGTAAATAGATGTACAGATATAGATGTAGATACACAAACATAGATAGATAGATAAATAGATATAGGTAAATAATTTAGTCTAACTTTAGATGTTTATGTCCAGTGTCCCATTCTAATTCTTGCTATTCATCCTCTCTCTGTCTGTCTGTCTGTCTGTCTGTCTGTCTCTCTCTCTCTCTCTCTCTCTCTCTCTCTCTCTCTCTCTCTCCTCCTAATGTAATGGTAAATCGTCACAGAGGTCATCAGATTAATGCATGTGGTTGATATTATCCTTCTGGGCTTGGGGGGGGGGTAGGAAAGACAGGGGAAAGGAGGGATTAAAGCAGACGCTCCAGTACAACAGATCTTTCCCAGCCTAATTAAAACTGTCTGTAGGTAGCAATAACAAAGTGCAGATGACATTACTCAGGTTGTTATGAGCTGAATAAAATCATCTCACGTTTGCTAGAACAGTAAAGCTAGAGTTGCCCCGATAATGAGTGAATTAATGGTGGCGGTATTAACACCATGAGGCTCCTATGACTCACCCAGCTCAATGAACGTCATGAGAAAGAGGAATTCAGCATAAAAACCGTCAATAGATTCGTATGGGACAATCCATCCTGTTGGTATTGTGTAAGTGTTTAGCGCGGGCGTGTGATCGATGTTACAGTTTGAGTGGAAGAAAGAAAGGTAACCTTGTAGGTGACAGAGACGTATACTCGCCGACTTTGAACGTGTTGTTATATTCTCTTCATGTTATGACCAGACGAGCGTAGAGCAGAGGAATATATCCCTCACTTAACGGCTTCACTGCAAGAGGCCTCCCCCAAGCTTAATGTAGGTAACAAGAATATACCAATGATATACTTCACCAGAATCAAAAGGTCAGTGTTTATCTTTTTTGCAGTTTGTGTGGTGTTGGCGTGAGGGCTTGTGTGTATGGTTGTGTCGTTGGCAGCTGGAAGAATATGTTGGTATTTGTGATTTATGGTGTTTGTGTGAGAGTTTGTGTGTATGGTTGCGTGGTTGGCAGTTTGACGGATGTTTTGGTAATTGTGATTTATGGTGTTTGTGTGAGAGTTTGTGTGTATGGTTGCGTGGTTGGCAGTTTGACGGATGTGTTGGTGTTTGTGATTTCTGGTGTTGGTGTGAGAGTTCGTGTGTATGGTTCTGTGGTTGGCAGTTCGAGGGATGCGTTGTTGACTTATTCTCGCTGCATTCAGACGATTTTCAGGTTACGAATACCCTGTTTGAAAATTTCATCTAAGCTGAATAATATCGTCTGGAATATGCAAGAATAATATCATATTAATGTCATCACCGTACTGGATTACTTAACATTATCCTGTTGGCTTTGCGTGATTTTTTTGGTTTGAGCGTGTGAGTGGGTAGGACGGGGAAGTGGCTGTTCGTATGTATTATGTATTGGTTCCCTCCCTTCCTGCTGCCTCGCTGATGGTAATGCGTTTAGCCTTGCATCACTGCCTTCTCTCCACCTATAAAGGGTTCCAGCCAGCACTCGATTTTTGACAAACGCGTGAGAAATTTTTGATATGCGTGGTTTCTTTTTACTTGAGTTTGTCAGTGTAGGGGTTTATGAAGGCTATATCTAACTCCTTCAGTTCAAAAAGTCTCTCAGAAAGCTGAGTGAAATCGTCTGGTGATAGCAAGAATAACTTGGTGAGACATTGTTAACAAGTCATGTAATGACATGGAAGAGGTGCTGGGGAGCCTGTAATTAGCTTACGAGAAGACGTGCCTGTGTCTTTGGTATCTGTGCTGTGAGTTTTAGGATACGGATAGGAAAGTCTCGCTGATGGTAATGCGTTTAGATTTGCGTCGTTGCCATCTCTTTCATTTCTCTTTATCTCCAGCTCTCATTTCTTTAAACCGTCGTTGGCTTTTCTTCTCTCTCTCTCTCTCTCTCTCTCTCTCTCCTGCTCTCTTGTTTTTATATAGAAATTTTGAGACATTTGGATAAGGCTCAGTGTTGGAATGACGTGAATAATATATTGAAAAATCTTCTCTGTAGGATGATGCCTTTTTTTTTTTTTTTTTCACTCCTGCCACTCCAGACGATTTTACATTGTTCATTGGGTCTTCAGACTGGAAGGGTTACGTAAGTATGGCCTGCAGATTCCTTTCATTACCAGAGCATTCTCCCATTCTTTCCTCTTCTGTCTTCTTGACGCTATTCTGTATTTTTCGTTTACCGTCCCCTCCCTCTTCCTCTTTGATTTCATCGTATTTCTTCCCCGTTACTTCCTATCACCCTTCTTCTCCCAACCCCTTCTCGTCTCTCCTCCTCTTTAAAGCTGTCTGTTTCCCTTATACCTCCTGTTTCGGCCGACCTCTTTTCCCTTTTCGTTCACCTTTCCTCCTTCCCAGTACTCACTTCTTCCCTGTTATCTCCCATCTCCCCTTCTTACCGTACTTCCTCTCCTCTCCTCCCATTGCTATCATTTCCTTTTTACCTCCTATTTCCCCTCCTTCTCTCCCAGCTCCCTCAATCTCTCCTTCCGAGTACTCTCTCCTTCACTGCTACCTTCTACTTTTGCTGTCCCCATGCCTTCACCTGCCCACATATTCCCAGTGCCATTTTTCCGTTTCCTCCTTCCCCCTTCTCCTTCACTCCTCTATTCTTCCTATTTTTATGGATATTCGACTCTCACCTCCTCCTCCTCCTCCTCCTCCTCCTCCTCCTCCTCCTCCTCCTCCTCCTCCACTTTGCTACAGTTATGGGTACTGGACTCTCACCTCCCATGAAAGCGTGGCCCACAATGGATTCAGTCAAGCACGTTCTTTGGCCAGCATATTTATGGTGATCCCAAGTGTCTTTGTGGCAGAATAATGACAGAAATAAAGTGCAAGTGGAAAAAGGAGAAAGGGACGTGTAAGTGATTATGGAATATATTCCGATACATAATACATACATGCATATATATATATACAGTATATAGATATGTAGATAGATAGTAGATAGATAGGTACTAGGTAGGTAGGTAGATTGTGTGTGTGTGTGTGTGTGTGTGTGTGTGTGTGTGTGTGTGATAAAAACAGGAGAGATTAAAAAAAAAGAAGGAATCAAATATTAATTAACGCAGGAGTGGGTAAAAATGCAAGAGTTTAAGTTGGATAAGAATAAAGAGGGAAAGTGAAGATTTTTACCTTTTTTTTTGTGTGTGTGTGTGTGTGTGGGAATAAAATGCACGTTAAGGGAAAGACACCTGGAAAAAGTATGGGAATAGGTGAACACCTAGATTACGATTTATATGAGGGGAGAGGAGGCAGGCATAGGCACATAGATGAAGATTGATGTGAGAAAGAAAAGGGATGGGGGACAGAGTTACATGGATACACAGACCCCGAAGTGCTCTCTGGGTGATCAGTAGAAAGGTTAAACTATGAGAGAGAGAGAGAGAGAGAGAGAGAGAGATTATGGAACCCCTTTAAATGAGTTGGAGTATTGGAATGCAAGAGTCATCTTGTGTTAGAAAGAATATTTAAGTACGTGAGGTCAAATAAGAACACTGGAAGGTTTAAAAATGTGAGCAAGGGTAAGAAAGATTTAGATGTGTGAGAGAGCCGTAGGTAAGAGTAAGAGAACAAGGTCAGTGAGAAAATGTACGACCAAAAGAGTGGAAGCGAAAATGATGGTTTTTGGTGGTGATTGTGATGCTGCTTGATGAATTGGTTGTTTGGCTGGTAGTGATGTTGCTTGGTTGTTTAGGTTGGTTAGGTGGTGATGATGGTTGGTTGGTAGATATAAGAGTGATGTTTAATTGGTTGATGCCTGGTTGGTGGTGATGGTAATGAGGTTGGTTGGAGGTGATTAGGTTGGTTGGTTGGAGGTGATTACTTTGGTTGGTTGGTGACTGTGATCTTGGAAAATTTGATAGTGATACTGTCTTAGTTTTGTTTATGTTGACTGCTTGACTGTATGGTTGATGATGATTAGTTGGTTGGTTGTCAAATTTGGTATTGATATTTGTTTAGTTATTTGGTTGATCGGTTGGTAACGGTGGAGGCTGGTTGACTGGTTGACGGTGATGGTTGGCTGGTTGGTAGATCTGATGCCGGTGTTATATCCCGTTGATAAGAATATGAGGATAGGGATGGCATTGAAGAACCTGGCATTCAGCATCTTGGCTCTGACGCAGATCCTGAGAAAGAAACATCAAAGGACACAAGTTGGAAATCCTGCACATTCTAACTTAGTCTCATAATCACGGAGAGGGGGAGAGAGAGAGAGAGAGAGAGAGAGAGAGAGACGTTTAGATAGAAGCCTAGCCTTAACAGATTGATAGATAAACAATTAAATCAGTAATCAGATGAATAAAAAGATACATGGGCAAACAGATAAAAGCATTGACAGTATAAACAGGCAGGGATAGGCAGGTATCAGACAGGAAGCCCATTTGACGTAAGATACATTATAATTTTCGTAACTCATTATCCCGGCAACGGTGGTGGATGCGGAACGTAGCTGCCTCCACAGTATATGAAATAAATATTTTCCCTCTAACGCCTTATTAAATTTTTGGCTGATGATTTTCAAGTGTGACTGACGTTTTACTGAATTCAGGATACACAACAGTACTATAGTTCACCATTTTTCTCTGTAATTTTAATCTACTCTTTAATCGAATAGTGTATTTTCTTTTGATGAGACAAAATTTTTTCTGACGTGTGACAGACTACTCTGAGTATCCAAAACTGCATTTCCCTCCATGCCGGACTTTTTCGTGACCTTAATTAACCCCTTTGATTCTGTGACTTTTTTCTTTAGTTACCTCTAGTTACCACTATTTCATTAATGCTTCTTTCATGTCTTTGTTAGTCTGTAACCTTAGTTAGTCCTTGCGATGTGGTGGCTGTTTTTCTTCTCATTTCATTACCCACCTCACCCCACCTGTATGTGGGAAAAAAGAGGCATGGTGGTGGTGGTGGTGATGATGATGATGATGATGATTATTATTATTATTATTATTATCATCATCATCATCATCATCATCATCATCATCATCATCATCATCATCATCATTCTCACCGACAAGGAGAGTATGTTTTCACCCCTGTTTGTATGTTTGATTGTTAGTTTGTTAGCAGGATTACTCAGAAACTAAGAGATTTGGACCAAATTTGGTGGATTGATAGCCCATGTCCCAGGGAACAACCGTTTAACTTTTGAGACCGATTCGGATCGTATTACTGATTCTGGATCCGGAAAACACTTTTTGTGAAACTCTATGATAAGAAACCATAACCGATCATGAAGAGTGGTTTGGAAATTACGTTGGCCTTGTCGGAGAGATGCGCTCCACTGAGTGCCTCTCTAGGTATCATTACTATTATTTTGGACGAGTATGTTGACGATGATGTAATTAACGTTTGGCTGAATATACAAAGCAATACTCTACTCCATTTTGAAATCTGTTGTTCTGTGCCCAGAACCCCTTCCAGATGGTGTCCTCTTTCTTTTGGTTTATTTGTGATACCAACAGAGGATTTTACTCAAGTTAGGGTGTACCTGCAGTAATGAGGGGGGTTGGGGAAGGCCGATTTAAAAGCTCTTCAGAAGTTTTTAAAAAGTGGTAGCATTAATGGAGTTTAAAACAAAGGGTTCAAGTAAATGGATTGATATGTGAGGCTTTTTTTTTTGTCCCCTCGTGTTTGGTTCGTCTCTATTTGGGAACCCGAGAGTGTTTATACTTGTACCACTCACCCTGTTGTTGTCGGGACACTTAATATTCCACACGAGCGAAACCCAGACGATATTATTCAGCTGAGTGAGTATAGGAACCTAATGTTAAACTGAATCTTGACTATATTAAAGGCACCCCGTCACCCACCATACCGAATGCCCTTTGACCTTCACCCTGTCCCTACCTATCACTACGGTATTCTCCCTTACCTTCTTGTCACCTTTCTCACCCCTCCTCACATCTCCCTCTCCCCTCACAGCTCCCTTTCCCCATCACATCTCCCTTTCCTCCTCACATTTCTCTTTCCTCCATACTTCTCCCTCTCCCTCTCATATCTTCCTTCCCCATCACATCTCCCTTCTCCCCTCACCTCACCTCTCCTCTATTCTCCCTTTTCTCTTACCTCTCTCTGAAACTTCCATTTCCGCACCCCTCCCCATACTACCCCCCTTCTCACCTCTTTCCGAACCCCCCATTTCCTCACCCCTTTCCTAAGTACCCCCTCCTCTCACCCCACCCCTTCACTTCTCTCCACAACTTCTCACCACAGCGCCCTCTTTTTTCTAAACTCACCTTCCTCATTTCTCTCTTCAGTGCCCCCTCCTCCCTCACAACCCACATCACTCTCATTTGTCCCTTTCTATCCTTCCTCTCACCTCACTGTGCCCCCCCTTTCCCCCACCTCGCCTCTCTGACCATCCCCTTGCCCCCCACCTCACTTCTCTGTGTCCCCGTCTCCCCCCACATCACCTCTCTGTGCCCCCCTTTGCCACCTCCTCACCTCACCGTGCCTGCAGTATAGCAGAACGTCGCAATATTGAACCAATGCCAGGGAAGGACGTAGCCATTAGGCCACGTGTTATATTGGCGGTATATCACTGACGGCTTGGGTCCTGCCTCGATGGCCTGCCTGTTATCGCTGCACCTCCTACCGC
Organism: Coenobita brevimanus; assembly: GCF_032717465.1. Lineage (NCBI taxonomy): Eukaryota > Metazoa > Arthropoda > Malacostraca > Decapoda > Coenobitidae > Coenobita > Coenobita brevimanus. The sequence continues at coordinate 37,954,762 of NC_136954.1, forward strand.
CGCTGGGAACGAGGCCACTGATTTGTTGGGTGGGAATATGTGCTGATTGTCTGATATTGTGCTGAGGTGGTCGTACGTATTGCCTTATTGCCTGTGACCTAACCTAGAATAGTGCAACTTAACCTGACCTGACTCATCTCGACTAACCTGACCTAATAACACTTAACCTAACCTGGCCAACCTAACCTACCTTGTATTAACCCTATTAAATCCAAAATAATACAGCTTAGCCTAATGTATCGAAACTTAACCTACTCTTCTTTTAACTGACCGAAACTCACCTTACCCTTAGTTTCCTACTGTCGTCACTCCTCGTATCAGCGCTAGGAATGTGGCCAGTGATTTGCCTGGTATAAATATGTGCTGATTGGTTGATTTTGTGCTGAAGTTTCCGTAGGTATGTTTGCTGATTCGCGCGTGCGTGCGTGCGTGCGTGTGTGTGTGTGTGTGTGTGTGTGTGTGTGTGTGTGTGTGTGTGTGTGTGTGTGTGAGAGAGAGAGAGAGAGAGAGAGAGAGAGAGAGAGAGAGAGTGATGAGTATGCAAATGTCTTGGGAATAATCCAGCCGCATTTCACTTACAACCAAAGAGAGAGAAATTTTAGGGTGAATTTTTTTTTTCCACCTTCTCCTTTTCAACGTCATCATCATCATCATCATCATCTTCATTATCATCGTCATCATTACTTATCATTACTTATTATTATTGTTACTATTATCATTTTTATTAGTATTAACTAGAAAATGACGATGCTCTTAACCTAGTATCGTCTGCGAGGAAGAGAGAGAGAGAGAGAGAGAGAGAGAGAGAGAGAGAGAGACAGACAGACAGACAGACAGACAGACATAATGAAGAACGAGGAAATAAGGGTATGGGAGAACAGGGTTGTAATCCAAGGTGTAGATGGGGATAATGGCTCACCTGCTTCCCCTCAGGGAATAACGACTGGTCATTCTTGCCTTCAGTGTCTGGACTGATGAAGAAGTTATAACGCCGTGTGAATATAGATACAGGATAAAGGTGGGAATTTGTGGAACAAAACTGAAGATATAGTGAAATGAACAGAAAAATGTGGATTAAATAAATTGGAAAATGTAGGATGGTTCATATATAACACTCATTTTCATTCCGCTGGTGATTCTTGTGCGCTGTAGGGACGGCTGTCAACGTCATCAGTGTGTAACCTTCACCACTTACTCATTTAATACTACCCCTTCCACGCCCACACCCACACCAGGAGACTGAGCCGTCCCCACAGCACTAGATACCGAGTTCCTAGTGAAGCCTTGTTTACGAATGACTGTATGGAGATGAATAAAGGACATAAAAGTAGTGAAAAAAGACGGTGAAAAAATGCAAGAAGGATATGGCAATGGAATGAAAATGGGTGGGAAAAAATGGGGTGGGGATGGGGAACAAAAGTACAGGAAAAAACGTCAGATGGAAGGAAAATACGGAAAAGGAAAAGATGTAGATGGAAAAAGGATATTGGAAAGAAGAATACGAAAATAAGTGTGAGAATTATAAAAGGAAGGAAAAATGGCAGTGTAAGGAAGGAAACTGGGTAGGTGCGAGAAGGGCAGCATAGTGGGTGTGGAATGAGACTGTTTCTCCCAGTATTGATACCGCCGTTTAAATTATGGCTTTAAACTCCATAAACTCCATAACCACTGCGATTCCGACATACTTACCTAGAGCATTTAGGGCAGGAAGTATTACGACTCTCTCTCTCTCTCTCTCTCTCTCTCGCGTGCGTGCGTGCGTGCGTGCGTGCGTGCGTGTGTGTGTGTGTGTGTGTGTGTGTGTGTGTGTGTGTGTGTGTGTGTGTGTGTGTGTGTGTGTTGGTGGATGGGTGGGTGGGTGTGTTTGTAGGTAGGTAGGTAAGTAGTTCGATAGGTAGGTAGGTATACTGGGTATTGTAAGCACACTAAATAATCCCCACAAGTAATGTCCTAGATTTTTACGGCTAAGGAAATCAGCATACATTTTAGACCATTGTATTTGTATTGATAAATGCGCCTTCATATGTCTGGCCCAATTTACCAGCATCATACATTCTTATCATGGTGAAGGGAGAGGGAGGCGTCTGTGTGTGTGTGTGTGTGTGTGTGTGTGTGTGTGTGTGTGTGTGTGTGTGTGTGTGTGTGTGTGTTTGTGTGTTTGTTTGTGTGTGTTTGTGTGTGTGTGTGTGTGTTTGTGTGTGTGTGAGAGAGAGAGAGAGAGAGAGAGAGAGAGAGAGAGAGAGAGAGATTAGGGTAGAGAGAAAGGAAGTGGATGTTGCGGGTGGGGTTGAAGTGGATGCAAAAATTGAAGTTTTGGTGTTGTTGTTGAGTAACTCTGGTCTGTCAGGCCGAGCAGACACATCAATTGCAGGCAAGCAAATGCCACTGCAGGGCCGTGGCGTGCAGTGAACCGATGTTCTGTCGAGGCAGACAATGCCTTACCATAGCGAGGCGCGGGGAAGAGCGTAGATGTTTGCTTTCCGGATGGACGCCACATTTGCGTCTCTCCACCCAGTTAACAGGGGAACCATAGGAGGCAGCACATCACCTGTAGTTTTATTATGTGGTAACCACCCAGCGATGTAACTGATGTGGGTTACAGGAAAGAAATAGTCTTGTCACTCAGTGTAGAGCCCCTGAAGGAGAAAGAATAGTCATGCAACGTAACAGGAAGGTTGGGAGAAACAGGAAAACAGGATGGCAAACACAGAAAAAGAATAGTAAAGGCCAAGGAAGAAGTAGCCAACACTACATCAAGTTTGCTACTAAGTGATGGACGGCTTCCCTCTCATTTGGTCTCTCTTCCATCATTTTCCGACTCCTTCCTCTCTCACTTTTACCCTACCTCCCTCCCCTCACCCCTTACCTCCCTCCGACCTCTGTCTACCCCCTTCCTCCCCTTTCTCTCTGTTTCTCTCTCAATTAATCTTCAGTCACCTTTCGTATTATTCTTCAGTCACCTTTCAACATTATCTCCTCTCTCTCTCTCTCTCTCTCTCTCTCTCTCTCTTTTGCTTCCATAACTTCTCCAGTATATTTCCCACTCCCTTCCATCTTGAATCTCACACACGTCATTAACCTTTCTCATACATTCCTACCTTCCTTCCCTCCTGTCCTTCACATATATTTCATACATTTCCCCTCCGTCCCAAATACCTTACCAAACGCATCCCACTTTTTGTTTATATAGTTTTCATACATTTTCATATACTTTTCATGCAGTTTTCCTCACCCTAATAATCAGTTTGTTCATTAACTTCTTTCCTGTAATTTCCTTCTCCCCTTCCCTTTTCTTGTGTGTTTAATATCCATGTATTTATTAAACATTTCTCCTCATTCCAAATATCTTTCCTATATTAACCATACTCCTTCCATTCCTCTCTCTCTCTCTCTCTCTCTCTCTTCTCATTTGTCTCCCAACCAGTGTTTGTCTCCACCCCCACTCCCCTGCCCCCTCCGCGGTACCCACACATGTGGACACTTAACACGACTGCTTACGCCCACCCCCACCCTCCTCCGCCTCTCCTGGTTCCCTCCATCTCTCCCCTCCCCCTGTCTTCTTGCTCCTTTTTGTCATTCTGTTTTTCTTCCCGTTCTCCTCTCCTTTATTTTTCTCCTCCCTCCTCTCCCTTTCATTTTCCTCCTACACATTTGCTTTTCTAACATGCTTCTCGTCTTTCCTTTTCCTTCCCTTGCCTCCGTCTTTTCTATTCCCCCATCCCGAGCCTGTATTTTCTTCTAATCTTTTTCATCCTTCCTATACAAATATTTCCTTCCATTTCGCCTTCCAATTCTTTTCTATCTCTGCCTCTCACACCTTGTTCCTTCTTCCCTCCTCACTCTCTGTTTTTCACCCCCCCCCTTTTTTTTTCCTATCCCTCTCGCTATCTTCATGCTCATCCTTTTCAGTTCCTTCCTTCCCCCACATCCTCCCTTCCCTTCCCTCTTCTCCTCCTTTTCTCTGCTTCATTTCATCTTACCTTTCCTCCCTATTGTATAGTGTCCATCCTTCTGTCATGTTTGTCTTTCTATTTCTTTCACTCCCCTTCTCTTCCCTTTTCCCCTCTTCCCTTTTCCTTTCCTCTTCTTGTTCTCCCCCTTTCTCTTCTCCCCTTCCCTCGCCTCTTTATGCATTCCCGTTCACTTTCTAAATTTCTTTTGGCACTACGTTTCTTTTCCTAACTTTCTATTTTTTTCCCTCCGCCATGGCAGGGTTTTCTCTTTTTTCCAGCTAAGATGAAGGCGGATATTCTTGTCGGGTAAAGAAGCTCTGTCGATATGAATTCGATATAAATAACGTAAAGAATAAAGTTCCAGTGTAATATTCGAAACGAATATGAAGCAGCAAACCCAGATCCACCTGTATATTCCAACCAAGATACAATTATGTATTATTTGCTGTTTATTTCAGGATTATCTGTTGGTTAATTTGGGTTTGTAGCATCATTTAGGGGGTTTGAGTAGTCACTTGGGTCTCGAATGGAGGGTTCGTGGCATTTATCATTTTGCCTTGTGTAACTGGGAGGAGGCTTTGTTTTGAGATGAAGTTGTGGTTGTTAGATTTAATTATATTTCTTTTATTCACTACTTTATGTTTTTGAAAAGATCCTTATACCTAAATATTAATGGTACGTGACATGCTGACATCAGAGGACACGTAATTTGCCTGAAGATGGCCTGTGGTGCGCTAAAATTCGGATTTCATAGTGGTTTTCAGAGTATTTTTCATTTTGTTACTTCCTTGTGTGTGTGTGTGTGTGTGTGTGTGTGTGTGTGTGTGTGTGTGTGTGTGTGTGTGTGTTTGTGTGTATGTATGTGTGTGTGTATGTGTGTGTGTGTGTGTGTTTGTGTGTGTGTGAGAGAGAGAGAGAGAGAGAGAGAGAGAGAGAGAGAGAGAGAGAGAGAGAGAGAGAGAGATTAGGGTAGAGAGAAAGGAAGTGGATGTTGCGGGTGGGGTTGAAGTGGATGCAAAAATTGAAGTTTTGGTGTTGTTGTTGAGTAACTCTGGTCTGTCAGGCCGAGCAGACACATCAATTGCAGGCAAGCAAATGCCACTGCAGGGCCGTGGCGTGCAGTGAACCGATGTTCTGTCGAGGCAGACAATGCCTTACCATAGCGAGGCGCGGGGAAGAGCGTAGATGTTTGCTTTCCGGATGGACGCCACATTTGCGTCTCTCCACCCAGTTAACAGGGGAACCATAGGAGGCAGCACATCACCTGTAGTTTTATTATGTGGTAACCACCCAGCGATGTAACTGATGTGGGTTACAGGAAAGAAATAGTCTTGTCACTCAGTGTAGAGCCCCTGAAGGAGAAAGAATAGTCATGCAACGTAACAGGAAGGTTGGGAGAAACAGGAAAACAGGATGGCAAACACAGAAAAAGAATAGTAAAGGCCAAGGAAGAAGTAGCCAACACTACATCAAGTTTGCTACTAAGTGATGGACGGCTTCCCTCTCATTTGGTCTCTCTTCCATCATTTTCCGACTCCTTCCTCTCTCACTTTTACCCTACCTCCCTCCCCCTCACCCCTTACCTCCCTCCGACCTCTGTCTACCCCCTTCCTCCCCTTTCTCTCTGTTTCTCTCTCAATTAATCTTCAGTCACCTTTCGTATTATTCTTCAGTCACCTTTCAACATTATCTCCTCTCTCTCTCTCTCTCTCTCTCTCTCTCTCTCTCTCTCTCTCTCTCTCTCTCTTTTGCTTCCATAACTTCTCCAGTATATTTCCCACTCCCTTCCATCTTGAATCTCACACACGTCATTAACCTTTCTCATACATTCCTACCTTCCTTCCCTCCTGTCCTTCACATATATTTCATACATTTCCCCTCCGTCCCAAATACCTTACCAAACGCATCCCACTTTTTGTTTATATAGTTTTCATACATTTTCATATACTTTTCATGCAGTTTTCCTCACCCTAATAATCAGTTTGTTCATTAACTTCTTTCCTGTAATTTCCTTCTCCTCTTCCCCTGTCTTGTGTGTTTAATATCCATATATTTATCAAACATTGCTCCTCATTCCAAATATCTTTCCTATATTAACCATACTCCTTCCATTCCTCTCTCTCTCTCTCTCTCTCTCTCTCTCTCTCTCTCTCATTTGCCTCCCAACCAGTGTTTGTCTCCACCCCCCACCCCTGCCCCCTCCGGGATACCCACATATGTGGACACTTAACACTATTGCTTACCCCCACCCCCACCCCCCTCCGCCTCTCCTGTTTCCCTCCATCTCTCCCCTCCCCCTGTCTTCTTGCTCCTTTTTGTCATTCTGTTTTTCTTCCCGTTCTCCTCTCCTTTATTTTTCTCCTCCCTCCTCTCCCTTTCATTTTCCTCCTACACATTTGCTTTTCTAACATGCTTCTCGTCTTTCCTTTTCCTTCCCTTGCCTCCGTCTTTTCTATTCCCCCATCCAGAGCCTGTATTTTCTTCTAATCTTTTTCATCCTTCCTATACAAATATTTCCTTCCATTTCGCCTTCCAATTCTTTTCTATCTCTGCCTCTCACACCTTGTTCCTTCTTCCCTCCTCACTCTCTGTTTTTCACCCCCCCCCCTTTTTTTTTCCTATCCCTCTCGCTATCTTCATGCTCATCCTTTTCAGTTCCTTCCTTCCCCCACATCCTCCCTTCCCTTCCCTCTTCTCCTCCTTTTCTCTGCTTCATTTCATCTTACCTTTCCTCCCTATTGTACAGTGTCCATCCTTCTGTCATGTTTGTCTTTCTATTTCTTTCACTCCCCTTCTCTTCCCTTTTCCCCTCTTCCCTTTTCCTTTCCTCTTCTTGTTCTCCCCCTTTCTCTTCTCCCCTTCCCTCGCCTCTTTATGCATTCCCGTTCACTTTCTAAATTTCTTTTGGCACTACGTTTCTTTTCCTAACTTTCTATTTTTTTTCCCTCCGCCATGGCAGGGTTTTCTCTTTTTTCCAGCTAAGATGAAGGCGGATATTCTTGTCGGGTAAAGAAGCTCTGTCGATATGAATTCGATATAAATAACGTAAAGAATAAAGTTCCAGTGTAATATTCGAAACGAATATGAAGCAGCAAACCCAGATCCACCTGTATATTCCAACCAAGATACAATTATGTATTATTTGCTGTTTATTTCAGGATTATCTGTTGGTTAATTTGGGTTTGTAGCATCATTTAGGGGGTTTGAGTAGTCACTTGGGTCTCGAATGGAGGGTTCGTGGCATTTATCATTTTGCCTTGTGTAACTGGGAGGAGGCTTTGTTTTGAGATGAAGTTGTGGTTGTTAGATTTAATTATATTTCTTTTATTCACTACTTTATGTTTTTGAAAAGATCCTTATACCTAAATATTAATGGTACGTGACATGCTGACATCAGAGGACACGTAATTTGCCTGAAGATGGCCTGTGGTGCGCTAAAATTTGGATTTCATAGTGGTTTTCAGAGTATTTTTCATCATTTTGTTACTTCCTTGTGTGTGTGTGTGTGTGTGTGTGTGTGTGTGTGTGTGTGTGTGTGTGTGTGTGTGTGTGTGTGTGTGTGTAATATTGGTAAATAAAAAGGCACTGTGTAGAGTAAAATGGTGTTGAGTGAATGGTGTGGGTGTGGTATGAGTGTGTGGTGATTGGTGTGGGTGTAGTGTGAGTGTGTGGTGAATGGTGTGGGTGTGGTGTTAGTGTGTGGTGATTGGTGTGGGCTTGAATGATTCATGGCGCTAGGTAACGGCATATAAATAGGGACCCGGAAGACAGACGGGATCATACGTCACCCTGGAGACGCTGGCGGAGGAGGGATTGTGCTGGTGGTGGAAATACAGTATAGAAATATTTGTGGCGTGATGCGGCCAGATGATAGGAAAGGTGGTGGTGGTTGGTGGGGGGGAGGGTGGTAGTGGTTTTGTTAGTAAAGATGGTTGTGGTTGCTGGGTTTGGTTAAGGTGGTAAGGAAAGTGATAATGGTGGGAAACTTTGTTGTGGTGGGGAGGACGTCGGAAGTATTTGGTGTAGTGGTAGTGGTAATGATGGTAGTGGTGTTGCGTGATGGTGAGGGTGACATTTCAATGATGGTACCGTTACTGTAGTTAGGTTGGTGGTATAGATGTGGATGGTGGTACTGGTAAGGATGGTGGCAGTTGTAAGAGATGGTGGTAGTAGTGTGCAGGGCGTTTGTATTGGAATGGTAGCAGTACTAGTAGTAGTGGAAGTGGTGGTAGGAATTGGGGTAGTGTTAGTGGTGTTGATGGAGGAAGCATACGTGGTAATTTTAATACAGGACAATGTTGAATGAGCCGTCCCCTTAACACACGAAAATTCCTTAGGAAAGAGGCAAAGGAACGTATTTCATAGACCACCGTGTATACACAAACTAAAAAAAAAAAAAGAAAGCAGACACTTACGCACGAAAACGGTTTCAGGAAAAAGAAAATGAGGTATGATAAGTACTGTTAGTGTGGTGTAGCGCGAAGAGGGAAGCAGGTCTAAGCAAAGTATTAGAGAGAGAAAGAGAGAGAGAGAGAGAGAGAGAGAGAGAGAGAGAGAGAGAGAGAGAGAGATTTGCCGTGTGGTGAGGCAATTCTATGATTATATGGTGAAATTGTTATGCATTTAAGTGAACAGAGAAGAAAGTCGATGCGGGACTACTCGTGCTGTGAGATATTTGTGTTGTGAGATTCTTGAGTGATGAGAAGATTCTTTTGTCGTAAGAGGGTTTTTCTATGACGACAGGATTATTGTGAGATGAGACAACTGTTGCAGGGAAATGAATTTTGTGTGGTGACAGGATAATCGTGTGATGAGAGGATTTTTGTGTTTGAGATGATTGTTGTGGTGAACGGATTGTTGTGCGATGAGACGATTGGTGTGTGGTTAGACAGTTCTCGTATGGTGAGACGATTGTTGTGGTGAAAGGATTGTTGTGTGGTGAGACGATTGGTTTGAGGCGAGACTATTGTTGTATGGTGAGACGATTGGTGTGTGGTGAGAAGATTGGTGTGTGGTGAGACGATTGTTGTGTCGTGAGACGTTTCTTGTGTGGTAAGACAACTCTTGTGTGGTAAGTGATGAGGGGATTCTTGAACGACGAGCCCACTCTTGTGGTGGGCAGCTTCTCGTGTGGAGAGAGGATTCCTGGGCCTTGTGTAGTGAAAGTGTGGTGGGATGTGGAGCTGTGGCCACAACTCCACTCAGATCGTGTGTGGAGTCCCCCCCCCTTCCCCAGGTAACTCTTACTCCCCCCCACTCGGCAGGATCTATCCCTCTCCGCAGGGATCTATTACCCCCTCCCCCTCTCCGCACTGTTGTTTACCTAATTGTAGACCAGAGATTAACTACCCCCTTGTTGTTTCTGTGTACCTTCTCTGTGGTTGTGTCCACTTCTCTGAAACTGGTGGTCCTTGAGCTCTTGCAGTGCTTTATTTCAGTGTCTTTTTGTCTCTCGTTTTTCTTTGTCTCTCATTTACACCAAACCTGCGTACACAAAATATACTACTCTCTCCCTAGTTTGTTTTGCCATATCTCCTTGTTTCCAAGTTATCACTGTCACGAATATCCTCTCGCTGTTTCTCCAGTTTCTGTTGTTTGTCTAATTGTGGACTGGAGATCAGCTGCCTTTTTGTTGATTTGTGTCTTTGTCCTTCTCTGTGACTTTATGTGCAGCCTTTTGAAGTCTTAGACCCCTCTCACCATTCTCTTATATATGATGTTTCAGACTCTCGACATTCTTTTTTTTTTTTTTTTTTTTTAAACGATGGATTTGAAATCGACTGCTCCGTTGCTTTGTTTGTGTGTCCCTCTGTCTGGTTGTGTGTTCACTTCGAGAGGTCTAATCTGTGCTTAATGTCATCGTGAGGCATTAACGAGAATACTAATGTAAAAAGCAGTAACCGCGGTGGTGATTGACCCCATCAGACTGAGCTGCTCATTAGACACTGAGAGAACTATGGTCTTTTTCCGCTGGTCCTGATTTTTGTGCTTTTGCAGATTATTTCATGTAATTCAGTGGCAGAATAAGACAATACTGCGGTCGTGCATCCTTTCCATAGTATGTCTTCGTGACTAGCATCATATTCTAGTGCTAAGCTACTGTTACAACTCAACATTCAAGATGGAGAGATGGCAATTTTAGGCCAAGATAGAGTAAAAGGAGTATAGGTGGGCAACAGCGAGAAAATGCCATACCTTTCCTTTTTTTTTATTAACACTAGGCGATTTAATAAGAGACCTAATTCCTCTGAAGTCAAAACCTGTCGTAGTTAACCCTTAAGGTGGCTGTAGCATATTTGGCGATTTTATTCTTACCAACACCAGAGTATATTAAACTGGTATGATCCTTTTCCAGTAAGTGGATTACAGGAAAAATATGTGATGTCAAAAGTGTCCTCTTCCAGGTTGGGAGCAAAATCAGTGTTGAATCTGGCCCAGAGATGTACTGTAGTGATTTTAGGTAAACTCTACCATCCTTTCTTCCTTCCTTCCCTGTTCATTTATTCATTTTCTTCCTTTCTTCCTTCCTTTGTTATTTATTTATCCATTCTTTCTTTCTTTTCTTTTTCATTCGTTCGTTCATTCCTTTGTTCCTTCCATTCTTTCTTTCTTTCTTTTTCTTGTTTTCTTTCGTTCTTTCTTTTTTCTTTTCTTTGTTTTTCTTTCTTTCTTTCCTTCTTTCTTTCTTTCTTTTTCATTCTTTTTTCTTTCTTTCTTTACATCTTTCATTCTTTACTTCTTTCTTTCCTCCTTTCTTTCCTTCTTTCTTTCTTTCGTTTCTTCTTTCTTTCCTTCTTTCTTTCTTTCCTTCTTTCTTTCTTTCTGTCTTTCTTTTTCTTTCTTTCTTTCATTCCTTCTTTCTCTCTTTTCTTTCTTTCTTTCTTTCTTTCTTTTCCTTCCTTCCTTCCTTCCTTCCTTCCTCCTTCCTTCCTTCCTTCCTGCTTTTTCTCTTTTTCTTTCTTGTTCATTCTTTCTCTTCCTTCCTTCCCTCTTTCTTATTTCCTTCCTTCCTTCCTGCTTTCTCTTTTTCTTCTTATTTATTCTTTCTCTTCCTTTTATCCCTCCTTTTTCCTTCCCTCCTTCCATCCATCCATCCATCCATCCATCCTTCCTTCCTTCTTGTTTTCCTCTTATTTTTTCATTCATTCATTCAGCACCGTAACGTCTAAACTCATGCCGCCCTGACTCTCAGCTGAATGAAATCATGTGGCGTTGGCTGGAAAAGAATGGCGTTGTCTCGACTGTTGGGGGTTTATTGTACCGGTATTAACACTGAGGCTCCTGTGACTCACTCTCAGCTGAATGAAATCGTCTGTCGTTTGCTGGAATAGATACAAAGAACTGTGTCGACCATGAGAAGGTTAAAGTAGGTTGTTCTTGCTAAGTTAGACAAATAAAATTACGGCCATAATCACTGCTAAGCTGAATATAATCGTCTGTAGCAAGAATAAAATAGCTAAGATTTCTGTCGCTGTCAGGGAGTTAATGAAATCGTCTGAAGGTAACGATACAGGCGACCAGACTCCAAGATATGCTTAACCGCGGTGTTCAAATCCGTAGCTTAGGCCTTTGAGCCTGTGGCTGATTACTCACCCTGTATTGTACACGTTACGTTATCTCACCTTCTTTAAGTGTTACCACCATAATCATCATCATCATCATCAGCATCATCATCCCGTCTCTTTTTTTCCCCCACATGAAGATAGGATGAGGTAGGGTTCAGCGAGCAAGAAAAAGGAAAAAACATGTAATGCGAGAACTAACCTACAACATATCCAATGACAGACCACACACCCGTGTACTCATCCTGAACTCTACATCCACACATACTGGATGTGCTCAGTCATACTTACCATATACGTATTCCGATAACTGTTAAATTAAAGAGAGTGATACCAAACCCTTGTCGTGCCCCGCCCTGTACAAAATTCATTCAACCAGCTCGATTCCTTGTAAGTTTCCGAGCCACATCAGCCTCCACACCTGTCTCTCACATATTCATTTACCATACCTATCCACCTAACTGGTCCACCTCGCTGCCTTCCTTCACCCAACTCACTCACATGCGTCCCTATCACCAAATTGTTTACACCTCTTTTTCCATATGACCATACCGTCTAGGTACTCACACTGCTGTTTTATTGTTCATAGACTTCCTTACTCCATATCTTTCACGAATCACATTATTTCAGCCACTCTCCGCACTCCACAAACATTTCTCAATGACCCCATCTCCACTGTTCTAACTCCTGGCTCTTCGTTTTCACGCCACACCAAAGTCTCACACCCATTTGGTAATGTGGGCATTATCTTCTTGTAGCTGCCAGACTCAGACCTCTGTTTTGTATCAAGGCCGTCATAATACGAACCACTTTCCTTCCCTGTGCCACTCTGCCTTCCACTTCCTTTGCACATTTACCTCGGTTCTGTTGCTGCATCCAGGTACTCAGGTCTTTTGCTGGAATGAGGCTTGAGTCAGACTTGAAAGTCGTGCTTGAGGCGGTCGCAAGGCGAGGCTCACGGGTTACTCAAGTCTGGTTCAATCAGCTGGACTTGGCCATATTCTAAAATGAAGCTCGCCTCTGACTTCAGAAAGTAGTGCTTAAGCCGCGGGCTCGAAGCAAGCCTCCGGCTATTACTAAATCAGCCAGTCACAGCTCCAAAGTCGTACCATCAAAATCAGTAGATAAGACAGGATAAACCAACAAGGTTTTATAACAACGTTAGATACCTGATAAATACAGTCAGGTGTCATGCACTGTGTGGATGTTATCCTTTCCGAGGCTTGGGTAGCGTATGTCACATATCCCAGTTTTTTTTTCTGTCCCTCCTCCTCCTCCTCCTCCTCCTCCTTCTCTCCTTGCTTTCGCCTTTCCTCCTCCTTCCCCCTTCCCATCTCTCCTTCCTTCTTCCCTTCGTCCATCCTTCCAACCCTCCCCGTTTCTCCTTCCTTCTTCCATCTTTCCTTCCTTCCAACCCTCCATGTTTTTCCTTCCTTCTTCCCTTCGTCCTTCCAACCCTCCCCGTTTCTCATTCCGTCTTCCCTCCGTCCTACCAACCCTCCCTGTTTTTCCTTCCTTCTTCCCTCCGTCCTTCCAACCCTCCCCGTTTCTCATTCCGTCTTCCCTCCGTCCTACCAACCCTCCCCGTTTCTCCTCCCGTCTTCCATCCGTCGTTCCATGCCTTCTCCTTCTTCCTCCCCTCCCTTCTTCTCTCCTCCTCTTCCTCTTACCTCCCTCCATATCACTGTTTCTCTCCGTGCAGTCTATATTCTCGTGGGATTAGGAGGCTCCCTAGCAGTGAATTCACAATTGATTTGGCATATCACAACGTAATCGCTTCAGCCCAATGACGTGCTTCATAATTTACTATTGCCATCACATATACAGAAAAGAAGGCAGTTTGATACAGGATGTGCCAGAGTGGACTGCTAGAGGAAGAAGAGGCAGAGGTAGGCCAAGGGAAACCTGGTTGAGGACAATGAAAAGAGAAGCAGGAGAGGAGTGTTGGTGGGACCTGAAGGAGATGGCAAGAGACAAATATTGGTGGAGAGAGTTCATCGAGGCCCTATGCATCCCGTGGGGTGCCACAGGAAATGATTGATTGATTGATTGACCACCAGATGATTTCATTCAGCCTTACACAGGCTTTTCAGACATGGAGAATCAGCATGGATATTGTCTTTATTAGCCCCATCACTAATAGATGTCTGTCCTGGGATGAATAAAATCACCCGCTGATTTAAAAAAAAAAAAAAAAATCTATTGCAATGTCATCGGACTGAAAGGGTTCACATTCTCTCGTATGTTTTTTACCAACTTCTTTTGGCAACATATTTTGCACATAAAACATTCAGTAAAATGGGGCAACTCCGACCGCTGGGGGCAACGCCCACCGGTTTAGAAATATTTTGAATAAGTAAAAAATGAATAAAATAACAGATAAGTATAAAAATTTAAGATTGAGGTCGGAGTTGCTTTGAAGGGTCTGATTTTTTCCGTAATACATCCAGAAATAAACTGGTAAAACTGAGGTTCTGTATCGTGTTTGTTCTAACCTGCCGAGGATCCCTAACCCATTCCAGCTCACTTGATCGCCTGTTGTGATCAGACTGAAGGGCGGGTTGACTCGTAACCAAGAAGAGCCATTCCTCCATCACAACTGAGGCTTACTGAATGTCATGCCACCACCACTTAGTATTCAAAATGTGGGTGTGCTTCAGTTCCGTCTGTGAGAGCAAGTTGACCGTACCGTATCATATTTACACTTTTGCTTGCGGACTAATTCTCAGTTAAACTTAAACGTTGAAATTCTCATTGCATGCGGACTAATTCTCAGTTAAACTTAAACGTTGATATTCACAAAGTGCCAGTTTGCTAAGGGAAACAGCTATCATCCATTCCGAAAAAGCTTATATTGTGGTATTTCAAATAGAATGATATCCGTGGACACTTTTCAAGCGCCTGCCATATCATCAGCATCAGGTAGTATATTATGTGGCAGCTTTATATACAGATTGTCCCTTACAGTATAAAGAGCTTAGCACTAGAAACTCGCCGTCACTATCTTGCGTTGTGAGGACGGCTCGGTCTGCTGGTGTGGATGTAGGTGTGACAGTAAGAGTTGGAAATGAATAAATGATGCAGAATAGACATTGATAACGCTGACTGAGCCGTCCCCGCAACACACAAAGAGATCGCCCGGTGGAGTGGACGACGAGTGTTATACAGTATATACTGCAGACCAGCCTGTATTGCGAACTGAGCTAACAAGGATGAAAGAGAGGAATATATTTAATGGTTTGTGCGTCTGGCGAAACGGAGGGATGGAAGGAGAGAGGGAAGGAGAGTAGTAGTGATGGAAGGACGGAGGGATGGAGAGGAGAAGAGGAAAGATGGAAAGACGAGGGATGAAGAGGAGAGGAGGAGGGATGGAAGGAGAGAGGGAAGGAGTGGAGTAGTGACGGAAGGACGAGGGGATGGAGAGGACAGGAGGAAAGATGGAAGGACGAGAGGATGGAGAGGAGAGGGAGGGATGGAAGGACGGAAGGATGGAGAGAAGAAGAAGAGGGATGGAAGGACGGGGGGGTGGAGAGGAGAAGTGGAAGGTTTCAGAGGAGAGGAGAAGGGATGGAAGGACGGAGAGATGGAGAGGAGAGGTGGGATGGATGGACGGAGGGATCGAGAGGAGAGGAGGAGGGATGGAAGGACGGAGGGATTGAGAGGAAAGGGGGGAGGGATGGAAGGAAGGAGAAGGGAGTTGGAGGAGGGATGGAAGGACAGAGGGATGGAGAGGAGAAGAGAGGAGAAGAATGGAAGGACGAAGGGATGGAGAGAAGAGGATGGATGCAAAGGAGAGGAGAAAGGATGGGAGGACGAAGGGATCGAGAGGAGAGACAGGATTGAAGGACGGAGGGATCGAGAGTAGCGGATGAGGGTTGGAAAGACAGAAGGAAGAAGGGGAAAGAACGGGATAGAGGAAGGAGGAATAGGAAGGATAGAGGATGCGGGAGAAAGAGGAAAAGGAAAAGGGCAAGGAGGAGGAGGAAGAGGAAGAACAGGAGGAGGAGGAAAAGGAGGAGAAAGAGGAAGAGGGAGAGGAGGAGGAAGAGGAAAAGGAAGAGGAAGAAGAAGATGAGGAGGAGGACAAGACAGAAGAAAGGGATCGTGTGAAGAATAGCAAGAGTGAGAGAGGGATCTGGGGAACAATGGAAAAATCGATAAATTTACCTTGGTCTATCTGTCTATCTATCTATAGCCCAACGCCCTAATCCTGCAAAGGGGGGCCGCAAAAGGAAGAAAAAAGACTGAGGTTGAGGGTGGTGAAGGTGGTGGTGATGATACTATGATTATGGCGGTGGTGATGATAAAATTGATGGTGATGGTCTTGGTGAAGTTTAGCATAGTGATGATGGAAACTGGGGTGGAAGAGGAGGGGTAGGAGAGAGTTATGGCGATAGTGCATGGAAGAATAATGGCTGGACAATGAAATGATGTTTTTATTAGGGTAAATATGTGTGTGGATGAGTAAATTGAGAGTGTGTCGTCCTGTCTCGGCTAACCTCCTTTTTTTTTTTAGGGAAAGCAGCCTAGGTATATAGACAAAGAATCTGCCCCACCTTGACCCCCTTCAGGTATAAACGGACAACATTTGCATGGATAAATATCGTGGAGAGAGAGAGAGAGAGAGAGAGAGAGAGAGAGAGAGAGAGAGAGAGAGAGAACGATTGTAGGAGGGAGGAAGGACTAGAGAAAGTGATGAAGGAAGGAACAGAGAGAGAGAGATAGAGATAGAGAGAGAGAGAGAGAGAGAGAGAGGGCGTGATGGGGGTGGGCTGGCCCTGGTGAGAGAGGATAGTGTTTGGAAACTCCCTGTACTATTGTTTGCAGATGATACTGTGTTGTTGAGTGAAGACAAAGGGGAGCTGTAAGGCTTGCTGGATGAGTTTGGGAGAGTGTGTAAGAAACGGAATCTAAAGGTGAATGTAGGGAAGAGTAAAGTGATGGTCTTTGAGTGAGGTGAAGTCAGTGAATGTACAGCGAGGTTGGATGGTGAGGAATTGGAAAATGTGAGTACGTTTAAGTACTTGGGTAGTGTGATGAGTAAGGATGGAGGTTTGGAGGGTGAAGTGCTTGAAAGGGTACAGCAGGGAAGAAAGGTTGCTGGTTCTTTGAAAGCAGTGATAAGAAACAGGGAAGTGAGCATGGAAGTGAAAAAGTTACTACATGACAGTATTGTGATACCAACTCTAACGTACGGAAGTGAAGCTTGGACGTTGTTGGAAGGACACAAGTCAAGAGTGAGAGCAGTGGAAATGAGTTATTTAAAAGGAGCCTGTGGAGTCACATGGAGAGACAGGCTGACGAATGAGGATATAAAGGAACGTTGTGGTGTGGATGTGGATGTGATAGGAAGCGTTATGAGGAACACACTGAGGTGGTTTGGCCATGTGGAGAGGATGGAGGGTGAAAGACTGACGAAGAGAGTGTATGTGAGTGAGGTGGAGGGGGAAGAGGGAGGGGGAGGCCGAGGATGAGATGGAGGGATGGGGTGGAGAGGTATATGAGAGAGGGGGGTGTGAGTTGGGAGCAGGGCAGTGAAATGGCGGGGGACAGGGCGACTTGGAGGCGATTTGTTTGTGGCCACCCCAAACGGGATTGAGGCGTCTGGCAACAGATAGGTAGATAGACCATTAATATACTCTGCTTTACCCCAGCTGGTCCCCAAGCCACAATATTGAGCAGTGGCGCTGTATTGACTCCTTAGGCGTCGTTACTCACACCCACGACACACCAAGGACACCACTGATCCCCTTCCAAGCCGCCCTCGCTCGTAGCCCATCCTCCCCTCTCACATCAACCTCCGGAGCCCACCTATAGACTAAACCTTGGACTCTATAGTTTTTTTTTTTTTTTTTTTACCTGATAGAGATCCACAACCCCTCTCCCGTCAGTTGATGACTAGGTGTAGGTGAATTAGAGGATAAATCTGATGAGTAATCAAGGAGACACAATCCCACCTCATAACTAAGAATCGCCAGTTTCACGCTGCCACCATTTAGTATGTAAGATACGAGCGTGACTCAGTTATGTTAGATGAAAGCAAACTGGCATTTATCCTGTTGTATACCTCCACATATATTAAGAAGCCTGCTATCCAGAACCACAACTCATCCATTTTCTCTTTCCGAAGCTCGCCCACACGCTTACCCATCGGCAAAGACCACCTTATTCATCTCTAGAGCTCATTCACTCATGCACATTTACATTCATTCATACACATTCACCTATCCCCTCCCTTTAACCCTGTGACGTGTTCTGTATATATTTTCCTACCTTTGGGCAATTTCATTAATCTTAAAAAGAACGTTTAGCAGGGAGGGGGTTTAAGAAGGCTATAACTGACTGCAACAGTTTGATAAGCCGTATCTCCTCTTAGCAAAATGATATCGTTACAGGAATAATGGGAAAAAAATAGGGTGCGGGTTGAAGGTGTTAAACTCTGCCAACCAACTTCAAAACTCATTCACAATTATCCAAAAAGTCACTCACCCACCTACCTGTCCATTTCCAAAAGCCATCTGCTTATTAGTTCCTGGTCGGGTACTCTAGGTTTGCATGGTTCCGTCAGTACGTCAGTTCGTCTGCAATTTCGTGTCCGTTCTGTATCTTCCACATGTTTGGACATTTTTTTAAATAACTTCACACAATTGTTCCCCATACCATGAGGCTGTGTCATGCGCAAAAAACAAGCTAACTACTCCCAAGGTCAAGGTCACACTTGGGGCTCAAACAAGATCGGGTGCATCCTTCTGCAGTTTCGTGTCCGCTCTGTAATCATCACATGCATGGACAGATTTTGATATAACTTCACAATTTTTCCCCATACCATGACGGTGTGTCGTGCGGAACAACCAGCCATCTACTCCCAAGGTCAGTTACATATGTATGGTTATCATCCGGTAGGGGACTTTGCATTGCATGGCAATACAGAATTCACTTCTTCATTTTTATAGCTGTTTCACAATTTCACCTCTGCCGTCCTTTTAAAAACTCTGCCAGCCAACTTCAGAGCTTTCCTATCCACTAACTCAGGTCCAAAGCCCATCCCAGCCTGTATTCTCCTAGGCCTGGGAGCATCTCATCTTCACTATTATATTTCTGTATTTGACACAGTAACACCTTCAGTCTCATGACTTATTGTTTAATCTCTTGCTATCACCAGACGATTTTCATCAGAGCAGATAATTTTCAAGCTGGAGGGTTTGGAGGTAGTATTAATTAACCCTTTCACAACAAGTTCCAATCCCATGTTGAATAAAATCGTCTGGAAGTGGCAAGAATGAACTTATTACTCGTCAGAAGGTACGAGTTAATACAGGTATTCCCACACGTGGTATCATACAAACCACTTTGCTAGTAACAAGTGTAAATGATATGCAAGAGGAGGTAAGCCTTTATTAAACTCTTCAGTTCTAGGTCTCTCTCCTAAGTTGAAGAAACACGGATATTATGTTCACTTTAACTTGGCCTAAAAATGCTCTCTCTCCGTCTTGAATGCTAAGCTGAAACAAGAGATTAACCCTTGAGTATGGTGCTAGTTAAGAAGAAGCGCTTTGGAGAAAGAATGTAGAGCCATAGTAGTGTATTTTTCTGCCACTTCGCAACGTGAAATAAACCGCAAGAGAAAATCAGGGTCAAAATAAGAATGAACTGTAGTGGCAAGAATCGCTTAAGTCCTCACCTTACTGAATGGATTAACCACGTCACCCCTAGTACGTCATTTTCTTTTCTTGTTGTTACATGACGATTTTATTCAAGTTAGGAAGAACTTGTGTCAGTGAAGGGGTTAATGGTTCCTGTATTTCCCCCCTCAAGTTCAAAGAGTCACTGCTGAGCTGAACAAAATCGCTTGGAGGCAGGAAGAATGGTGTAAAATGGCGTCTTCTTGTTGAACGGGTTACCATCCACCCACTCTATCCACCTATTCACCTTTCCATCCACCCAGTGCCGGTTCCGTACCACCAGTCCACCAGATCACTGCTCCATTCACACCATCCACCCACTCACTCCCCCATCCACACTACCCACTCCCCCATCCACACCACCCACTCCCCCATCCACACCCACTTACTCACCCCCTCGCTCCCCCATCCACACTACCGACTCCTTGTCCATTGTCTGCCACCCATACACTCCCCCATCCACTTTCATGTCCACACTTCCTCCCACCCAGTCTCTCATCCACCCATCCACACCGTTTATCTCCCCCCAGTCTCCAAACCACTCCTTGATCCAGCCACCCACTCCTCCATCAACACCGCCCATCCATTCATCCATTCTCTCATCCACTCCTAGACCTCTTATTCACATCACTCATCCACCCACTCACCCTCCAATTCACACCATATATCCACACCCGCGTTTGGAATCACTCCCCATCACACCATTCATCCACCCACCCATCCCCCACCCATACAACCCATCCACACTACTCATCCTCCCACCCACACTACTCATCCTCCCACCCACTTCTAATCCACTCATCCATCCAACCACGCCTCGTTTCTCCATCCACCCATTCCTCGTCCATTTCATTCATCCATCTACCCAGTTCCCATCCACATCGCCCTTCCACCGACCCTCTCTTCATTCACACCATTCATCCACCCCTTCCACCCTCCCATTCCCCATCCACCCAGCAGCTCCCCCATCCACAAAACTCATCCACCCACTCATTCCCTATTCACAGCACCCATCCACTCCCCATCCACACTACTCATCCACCCACCTTACTACAATCCACTCTCGGCAGTCATTTTCTCTTTCTCTTCTCCTCCAGCCTTCCTTCTCTTCCACTTTTCCTCCCTCTACCCCAGCCCTCCCTCCTCCTGAAGCCTTCTTTCCCTCTACTCCAGCCTTCTTTTCCTCTACTTCAGCCTTCTTTCCCTCTACCCTAGCCTCCTCTCTTTCTGCTTCAACCTTCTCTCCTTCTACTCCAGCCATCTTTCCCTCTCCTTTAAGTTTTCTTCCACCTTCGTCTCCGTTCCTCACTTCTCTCTGTCTGCGCTTACTAGTCTTACCTCCTCCCCTCCCATCTCCCACCTTCCCAGCCCCACTCCATCCCTCACACCTTCCATCCTTCCCTCTCGCATCCCTTTTTCTTCCTTCCTTGCCAGACTTCCCCTTCCTTCTTTCCTTCCTTCCTTCAATCTTCCCACCTTGCACATCCTCCCTTCTCTTCTGTCAGCTTCTCTTTGTCCGTCATCAGTTTCCCTCCCTTTCTCTCTCCCTGCCACTCATCCTTTCTCCCTCATCGGTTTCCCTCCTCTCTCCCTTCAGCCATGTTATCCTTCCGTCTTCTCGCCTTCCATCCCTCTTTGCCTCCCTCCGTCTGTCCCTCCAAGTCTCCCTCTGTCCCTCCCTCCTAAAGTACCTTCGTCTCTCCCTCCTAGCCTCCCTCTCTCTCTCTCTCCCTCCCTCCCTCCCTCCCT
Source organism: Coenobita brevimanus (assembly GCF_032717465.1). Lineage (NCBI taxonomy): Eukaryota > Metazoa > Arthropoda > Malacostraca > Decapoda > Coenobitidae > Coenobita > Coenobita brevimanus. Next base: position 37,975,708 of record NC_136954.1, read on the forward strand.
CCCTCCCTCCCTCCCTCCATCCCTCCATCCATCCTAGCCTAGCCTGCCTCCTTCCTTCCTTCCATCCATCCCAACCTCCTCTTCTTCCCTTCTTCTTTGCCTTTCCCCCTCAGCCTCCCTCCTTTTCTCCGTCCCAGCCTCCCTCTCTCCCTCCATCTTAAGTGTTATTAATCACCCACGTTATCGGTTTTTATCCTTTTTTCCGGGAGGTTCGGTCATGAATGCTCCATCGTGGTCGCTTAGGATGTGCTGTTGTCCTTCATAGAGACATAACTTGAAGCAGAATTATTTTTGCTGATTTTTTTCTTTTTTGTCGTTTCTATCGTGCTTTTGTTTTTTTGTTTTTTTCTCCGTTTTTATCGTGTCTTTTTATAATTTTTTTTGTGCTCTTGGTTTTTCTTTGGTTTTATTGTGATTTCGTTTATTTATTCTTCGTTTTTTCGTGGTTTTATTTCTCTTCGTTTTCATCGTGGTTGTATTTTTCTTCGTTTTTATCGTGGATTTATTTTTGTTCGTTTTAATCGTGCTTTTGTTTGTGTATCTTCGTTTTTATTTATTTCGTTTTCGTGTTTTTATTTTCGTTTTATTCGTGGTTTTGTTTGCTATTTTCTTCTTTTAATCATGATTTTGTGTTTTCTTCATTTTTTTCGTGGTTGTGTTTGTACTTTTCTTTATATTTTATCGTGTTTTTCGTTTTTTATCGTGATCTTGTTTTACATGCGAGTTTCCTTTGAATCGTTTATGCTTCTGTTTTGGTCGCGTAGAATCTATTTTTGTCGTTCACAAGGCTGGTGAGGGACGCCTGCCCGTGGTGGCACCGATATAGCCGGCTCTGCTGCCTAAATATACAAATGATCCTTAACTCCATCACTGTCCTCTGCGGGAAGGATGGCGAGCTGCGCAGATTCAGCCTGCAGTTAGCCCAATTTAAATTCAGACGAGCCTGTGGTTGCATCAATAACAAATAGCTTCATCAGAGAAATTACCAATATGCCGGGAATCGAACCCGGGACTCTCAGGTGAGAGCCAGGCAGCATACCACCACACCACGACCAGGTAAAAGTTAACTCTCGTTAACTCATCCTCTTGATGCCCACAGTGGGGGCGGAGGGACGTTGGTTACAGGATTGTGACAACGTGAGTTAACTTTTACCTGGTCGTGGTGTAGTGGTATGCTGCCTGGCTCTCACCTGAGAGTCCCGGGTTCGATTCCCGGCATATTGGTAATTTCTCTGATGATTTTTCCTGTGTAAAAAGTACAGGTTCTCTCAAAAAACAGCTACAACACGCTTTAACTCTTGCCTAACTCTGATGTTTGAATGTTTTTGTTGGGTGTTATTTTTTTTTTTAGTGTGTGTGTGTGTGTGTGTGTGTGTGTGTGTGTGTGTGTGTGTGTGTGTGTGTGTGTTTTAGTTAGTATTTAGTGTATATTTGGTCCAGAGTTTCGCGTTACGTCCTTGCCACGCAATCTGTTATTGTCGTTCACAAGGCTTAACCTTCAGGCTGACATTAATTTTCTTTTCTTTTTTGTTTGCCTTTTCTTTTTACTTCTTGCGTGTTTTCCCCCATGCCTAGTATTATATTACTTTTTATTATATTTCTTTATATTACTTTTTTATATTTTCTTATTGTCAGTTACAGGGTTTACATTACTGAATTTGGTTTTGATTTTTACCGTCTCCTCATACTGGTAGTTTTTCTAGATTTCATGGTTCAGTGTCTTATTTTTTTTTTTTTTGATTTTCTTCCTACTTTCTCGTGCTGTAACTCATGCATAATTTTATACGTATCATAATCATTCGCTGAGCATTACGTTCAGGCTGACAGTTTTTGGTTCTTTTTAAAATGCCGTTGTATGTAATTTTCACAGTTTTGTGTTTGGTCGTGCCTTCGTCTTGTATCAAATATTATTCACCGGGCTTTACTCGTAGGCTGACTTGATTTTCCATGCTGTTGTTTGGTGTTTTTCATTGTTCTAGTTTCTTTGTATGTGTCAGATCGTGTTTGGTTTTATTAGAATCACTCACCGGTCTTGTCTTTGAGGATGACTGTGTGTGTGTGTGTGTGTGTGTGTGTGTGTGTGTGTGTGTGTTATTATGATGGGGCCTTTGCCTTCTGTTTTTTAGCTATTTTCAGGATTTCTTACCACTTACATAATTTTTACTTTTAACAGATTTATTACATAATTGTTTATTCATCGCCTTATTTGTGGTGTCTGTTTTTTTAATTCTTTATGTTTGTAATTTGTTTGGATTCTTCGTGCTTCATATTCCCTTGTTTTATTATTTATTATTTGTCATTTGTGCGCCATGGATTCTTCGTGCTTCATATTCCCTTGTTGTATTATTTATTATTTGTCATTTGTGCGCCATGGATTCTTCGTGCTTCATATTCCCTTGTTGTATTATTTATTATTTGTCATTTGTGCGCCATTTGCTTGTTGAAATATTTTTCATTTTCATTTATTTTGGTGTTTTTAATATCACTATTGTTCCCTTTTGCTTTTTATAATTCAAATTTGCGTTTCACGTTGATTCCATATTGCCATGAATGTGCCAGTGTTTTCAACAGTTAATTTTCATGTTTTTATACCTTTTTGCCCCAAGTAGTACGGACGGCCAAATCCAACGTGTGTCCCTCACTGTCATTCACTGAGTCACTGTACCTTTGTGAAGGATGAGTCTCTCTCTCTCTCTCTCTCTCTCTCTCTCTCTCTGTCATGGGGGTAAGTGGGTAATGGTAGTTTATATGGTATGCTTGTGCGTCTGGTGTGTGTCTGAGGTGCTTGTGATGTGTCCGGAATGTGTCCAAAAACAAAGAACACTCTCTGGGATGTGCTGATGTGGTGGATACTAGTGGTGGGTGCGACTCTCATATGTTTCCATTGTCTTGCTCTTGTAGGCCATAAATGATTACACGTTCACTATAAATTCTAAGTTTTACCGTCTTTTGTCCCTTTTTTTCTTGGGTTTTCTGCTTAACACTGCCATTTTATCCTCCTTTTCGTCCTCCGTCTCTTTCTCTATGTTCATCTTCCTCCTTCACAGTCATTCCATCGTCCCATCCCTTGTCTGCCTCCACCTCCCCCCTTCCCCACTCAGCTGTCGTCGTGAATTTAGCAGCGTGTCGTCAGTGGTCGTGCTCAGAATTATGGCGTGCCGAGGTGGTCATTGCGTCAGTCGTTCCCTTCCATCCCTGGCGACATTTTTAGCCCCTATCACACCGTGTACCGTATTTCCTTATTTAACTCTTGCTACCACCAGGCGACTTGCTGTGCTGGTATTTAGATGGACCTTTCATAGCAAAGGATTTATAAGCAGTTCCCATTATCTCATATTTGTACGGTGATGTGTTTGGATTCCTGCCACCAGCCGACATCATTCAACATAGGACAGACCTCTAGTGTGTGTGTGTTTAGATAGATAGATAGATAGATATGTAGAGATAGATAGAGATATGGGAAAATAGTACAGTGCTATGGAGTCCTGTCTCCCCTGGGAATTAGTTTACTCTTTAGATAGATATAGATATAGATTAATAGAGAGAGAGAGAGAGAGAGAGAGAGAGAGAGAGAGAGAGAGAGAATCTTTGAAAATACGTAGTAAAATGTTATGGAGTCCTCAGTGTCCTCCAAATTAGTTAACCCTCTTCATATAGATAGATAGATAGATAGACAGGTAGATAAATAAATTGGTAGAAAGGTAGATACATATAGTTGGAGAGATCGGTGGAAATAGTAAACTGTTATGAAGTCCTCTCACTCTTCAGTCTCGCATGCTCGGGACAACCATTTTTATTTCAGCCAATGCCAGACGTCTTTATTGAGCTAGGAGTGAGTCACAGGAGCCTGAGAGTTAAGATGCCAGCTGAATACAGACCCCCAGCATCATGTCTTGTCCCAGCACCAACATGAACCCGGGTCTTGTCAACGGGTCTGTGTCTCTCTCCGCCAACACAACCTTCTGTATAATTCTCCCATTCACCAACTCCGGCCACCCTCTTCACTTTATGCTATTATGGACTTAGGTCTGTATTCTGGGTAGCACAGGAGGCTTCGTAGCTCCTCTTCCTTAGCGATTTGTCTTTGTGCACCACATATATCGTTTTTATATCGGTATAGTTGGCATCAGCAACGGTCAAGACGATACTGGGATTTTTTTTTTTTTTTACGTGCAGAGTAAGTCGCTAAGAAGAAGTGTCACGAACTAACCAATGCTGTTTGGGCCCGTATTCTCGTCGGCTAAGAAAGCTCCCAAACACCCTTTCCTGAGCAACTTATTTTGCTTGTCACACGTTAATGACCATATCCGTGTTACGTAAGGCATTCTAATATCGCCATACTCTGCATTGATAACGTACAGAAGGGCGTTATCCAGCCATTTCCAGAAATAAATCGCTAAGGAATAGGTGCTAAGGAATGCAACCCTGTGATATGCCAAGATAACAAAAGTCACGGCATCATCCCTTTCTCTGTCATTCTCTACTTTGCATTATATTTCCCCCAGCGACAGGTAGTTTACGTGCCACCTTCATTCCCATGGCCCTTTTTTATTTTATCTTTTCCAACTAAATTATTTTATTCAGTATAGGTGAGACTTTTAACTTGAGGATTTAGACAGCCTTAGTTATCCCTTTGACTCCTACATCTCCGTCCAAAGTTGTATAAATTTGTACAGATGTAGCTTGAAATAAATAGTATCGTCATCACGTGTACACGAGGGAAAAGTGGTTCATCAAAAATGTTAAAATCTGTCACGAATAACATTTTCTCCAAGGAGCAAAAGTAATTGGTTTCTTCAAGCGTAATACAGGCGATTTTATTCACCTCTTAGGAACATGTCAGTCAGGAGGTCTAAAGCTGTGTTTTAAGTGATCACTGTCACTTTGTGGCACTTCTTTTTCAGCGACTTATGCTACACATTACTCCTCGATATTCTCCTGTATGTTGTTATTGATACAAACTATGTCGATATGTTAGCGATGTAAAGAGCATACAGGCAAATGTTGAGCCGTTATGTGTAAAACAAATCGCTGAGGAAGAGAAGCTACGAAGCCACCTTTGGAACTTGCATTACGACCCCTTAGTTGGTATTCTCGTCAGCTTAGATTGCTCTCAAGCACCTGTATTTAAGTGATTTATTTTGCATATTACGCCTGGATAATCACTTGTCCGTAATTTACGCATCCTTATTGGAAGGACGCAAGTGGAGGTTGAGAGGAGTGGAAGAGAGTTGTTTGAGAGGACTAAAGATTAGGATAAGAGGGAGAAGGATAGAGGGAGGAATGGATGGAGAGAAGGACTAGAGGAGGCAGCAGAGGTACGTTGAGGTAAAGGTACTTCGTCCACACTGACCTTACGGACGCTGAGAGAGACAGTATTCTCCAACCAAGGATGGGCCTCGAGGAAGGGAGGGGTTCGTGAAGGGTTTATACGATAGAATCCCTTAAGTTCGAAGAGCCTGTATTAAGCTGGATCAAATCGTCTGCAGAAGTAACAAGAACACTTCTCAGCGACCCAGACAAGTGTGTGTGTGTGTGTGTGTGTGTGTGTGTGTGTGTGTGTGTGTGTGTGTGTGTGTGAATATCTCTATCTGTTACTTGTCTTATGTCCTTTCTTAGTCGCATTAATGTCCTTTCGAGTTCATAATTACTCATCTCCTTCGTTTATCGTATATACACGTTAACCTTTAAAATTACCATTTTCCTCAACCGTAATCATTCTCTGCCTTTTGTCATGTGGCTTTTGTTTAGTTAACCTTTAAAATTACCATTTTCCTCAACCGTAATCGTTCTCTGCCTTTTGTCATGTGGCTTTTGTTGCCTAGCGGTAGATTATTCATTTATTCATTCGTAAATTTTTTCTTTCTCTCTCAGATCGGGACGTGGAGCGACACCCGAGGGCTGGAAACAGTGGCGGTCAAGTACACGAGCCACATGACTGACCGGGTGATGGCTGACAGATCTTACATCGTTACATCCATATTGGTGCGTGTATCCCCCCTCCCTTCTCTCTCTCTCTCTCTCTCTCTCTCTCTCTCTCTCTGCCGACCTCCAGATTTAAGCGATATTTTAAGTGAGTCTCGGTATTTTTCTATTACCCGTTTAATGTCCTTTTTAACTCATTTAGGGATTTTGTATGACATTTAATTTTATCTTCCGTTTTCCCTTAGTTTCCTCCTTGTAAATATTTTCACTCTGTGATGCGACTTAGTGCCATTTGGTCTTTGTTAGCTGGTGCTGCCTTTTCATTTCTCTCTCTCTCTCTCTCTCTCTCTCTCTCTCTCTCTCTTTGAACGAGGAATTTTATACGAGTAATAAGCAGTTGAATCATTAGTGTGTTCTCATGTTGCTTGAGATAATATAGCGGCCCCGTTTTCTGTCATCACAGGAAAAGCCATTCTTGATGATAAGGAAGGACGGTAACTACACTGGCAATGATCGTTACGAGGGATACGCTAAAGACCTCGCTGACCTCTTGGCATCCTTCCTCGGAATTAACTGTGAGTATATGAGTTTGGGGGCTTGTGCTGGAAAATGAGAAGGTATTAGAGGGTAACGTAGTATTTCTAGGGTGTCTTAGGTAGATATCTTGGAATGATCGTTACGAGGACGAAGTTACGGGCCATTCCGATTTCTTGCCCTTTTTCCATAGAATTAAATGGGAGTATTTGATTTTTCGGTGTATTTTGGCGGGTAATGAGTAATTTTGAGAGTGTCGTATCTGTATCCATTCTTTTTCAAAAGGTATTTGTGTAAGCATATTTCTGTTCTGCTCAAATACTCCATATTTAGTGTTGGAGGTAAAGAAGGTATTTTTGATTTTTTTTTTTTTTTTAAATCTGCTTAGAGTTCATGGACATATTATGCCTTCCGTCTCGCGAAAGATGTAAGAAGGTTACCTTATTACAAGTAGACAGTTTCGTGTGTTTACAATTCAGGAGAGTCTTGTGTAATTTTCGAACTCCATCTTACTGTAAAACATTATTTTTCTGGTGCTTTGCTTGAGATAGATATTGTTATGCTGGTAGGATTAGGCTAGTGTTTTATATCTGGCACTGTGATGAACATTTTAGAAAGTAAGTGTTATACCATAGGATTAGGTTAATGTTTGTATCTGGAGATATGAAGAACATTGTGGAAATTTCGGCATGTCTGTTTTGTTTACTTTCTCACGTACCTTAGGAATTAGTTCTTGTCATTATGGTTATTGTGTATTGTTAATTTAAGTGCATTATTGCATGGGAAAATGTGCGTTCTGTCCTAGGCTCTAGAATATGCATTATTGCATCACACAGTGTGAGTTCTCTCCTGAGCTTGAGAGTGTTCTGGACTGCCAAGGGGGGGAAGGAGGGTATTTAAAAAGGACCTGACCCGCTTTCTGGCAGTTGGTCAAGAGTAACAGATGGAGTGGGTTGTGTGGGAGGGTCAGTTTGAGTTTAGTCAGTGAGCCAGGTAGTAGAGGACCGTTAATTTGCGTCCTAGAGCGAGTCAGTCAAGCAGTGAGTCAGAGAGTCTGTAACAAACAATCAGTGAACAGTGAGCAGGTGCATAGTTAGTGATGCAGTCAGTGAATCAGTGGTAGACGGACAGTGACAGATAGAGTCAGTGTTATTGAGTCAGACAGTGAGAGAAAATCAGTGAAGGATGGAGTAATCAGAGTCAGTAAGTGAGCATCATTGAGTCAGTTAATGGACAGTGAACGAGTAGTAATCAGTGGAGGACTGAGTTAACGTGGGAGGGAAAAGTCAGTGTTATGCAAGTGTGCCTCACCTATGCCAGGTAGGAATAAAACCCAGTGTTCAGCGGCCTTTTATTAACGTCCTAGCTTGTATACGCATCGTTGTTGACATACCCACGGTCCCAGTGGTATAACAATACTAATGCATTTTTAGAGCCTTAGGAAGTGTTTGCTTTGTATGTCAGGGTGGAGGAAGGTCCTGTGGTTGGTAACATGGCGCGGTTCAGTTGCCAGGGCCAGATCGACGTAGAATCGGTTCCACTGAGGATGAATTCTCCAGGGCGTCCCCTACATGCTTCAACCTTAGCCACCCTCTGACACATCAAATTGCTGTTTGACCACAGTAATTGTTCTTTGAGTGTTAAGACGATCACCGGGTGTGTAGGTTGAGATAAAAAGGAAGGGGGGAGAAAGAGAGAGTGAGGGAGGGAACAAAACGAAAAGAAAAGTACTCATTTTTTAAGTGTTGAAATAGAAATGTCAGAAGCAAAGAGATGTATGCGTGTGTTAATGTTTTCTCTACTGTGGACGCATATTGGTATAATATTCATGAAAAATTCCTACCATTTTCTTTACCTGCGGAAGTTTCTAGTTGTGCAAAAAGTTAATTGTGAGGCATCAATTCTTTGACTGGCAAAATATCGCTTGAGCTGAATGTAATCGTCTTGTGATAGCCTGTGCAGAATAAGTGAAAGTGTCTATAGATTGTAAAAGTGTTATTTCTGGTGATATAAGTTTCTTTCTTTAGTGGCAGTTATTCCTTCTTTTTATTCAGAGTTAGGTGCAGGAGATATTTATGGTGCATTAGAGATTCCCTTCACCACAATGATTGCCTCCTTATTTTATTGTAACCTCAGGCAATTTTGTTTAATATAATGACTGGAATATCAAAGGGACAAGTGTTTAAATTTGGAGCAACCAAAAGGTCGAGGTCTGAAACACAGTTAAAGGGGATGGTGTTGCCATAGTGGAGGTATGGGCTCTCTGGGTGTTCATGTTTAATGTCATCTTTTTTTCTCGCAATGTGGGGTTTTGTTTCTGGCACATAGTTATGTTATTGTAGACGTGCTACCTTCTTTCCTATTTATCTGTTTACTCTTGCGTCTGTTTCCCACAATATACCCTGCAACGTGTAGGGGTAATTTTCTCCTGATCACACATATGTTATTGTTTTCTTACTGATTTCCTTTTATTAATATTCATACACACAGTTTTTCTTTTTTCTTAATTTCCCCTAGATATTAACAAATTTGCAGAATGACAGTGATGCCCAGTAATATCTCATAATCATATTAACTTGTTCGTGCTGCCATATTTATCTGTTAACCAATTTTTTTCCCCGCAGACACATTGCAGCTCGTGAAGGACAACAAGTACGGTGGCCAGAACGATGGCCAGTACGGTGGCTGGGACGGCATGGTGGGGGAGCTGGTGAGACAGGTCAGTGTGGCCTAGTTTTACTTCAGTTACCCTCCATTGGTTTTCTCTTCTCCATTTTAACTCATTCTCTCACAAAATATATTTTGTAAGTTAGTCTTACATCTCCGGACTAAGTTTATTCAGCCTTGGAGAAGCTTAATAGAACCTGTGGGATAATATTGCTGTCATTTAACCTTGCATTACAAGAGGTCTCCCAAAGAGAGAGAGAGAGAGAGAGAGAGAGAGAGAGAGAGAGAGAGAGAGAATCCCCCCACCTAGGTCAAGTGTAAATAACGTGCCACGAAAAATTATTCTTGATGTGTTAGATTTCTGATCTGCTTTTAAATGAGATAAAAAAGGAGCCTTTATTTTTTAATTATACGGTAGGGGTGCCCACCATCCACTCACTCGATGTAGCGCTGCTCTCGGGTGACTGCCCTTTCCTCACTACCTTCCCTCTTTCCTTCCTTCCTTTTCTGTCATTTTTTCCTTCATTCTTTCCTCTTCCTTCTGTCCACGGGTGACACTGCATTGAATGACAAGCCAAATGGTTTCCTGTACACCAGGAAGCCATTTATTACGCCGGATGGTAACCATATAACCAGATTATTGCCTGGTGGTTTAGTGGGCAATTAAAGCGCTCCAATCGTATTGAGCCGGTGCAGGTTTTTATCCAAGGGATGGTTGGGGTTTATTGCTCACGTCTTGCCAATCAGAGATGAGTGACGCTGGTCACCCATCTTAAATGTCAGGACCAACTTGCTTAGCCCCGGGCATCCACGCTTCGCATGGGACAACACTGGATTAGATGATGAATGAATTAATGAATGAAATAAAATGTGCAACCCAATAATCTTCTTTGAAAAGGAAGACAAAGCGTCAGTCAAGCTTGTATTTCTCTCTCTCTCTCTCTCTCTCTCTCTCTCTCAATGCGGGGTCAAACAGAGTTGACAAATTGAATGGGTGGGTGGATAAATTAATGCAGATAGATGTTTGAATAACTAAATGGATAGATGTAGCTATCGTGGGCCCATCTCTTAAGCATTAGTCAACACAGTTCTCTTTGATGAGAAACCTAAAAATCTTATGACTTAAAATGTATTATCATTGTGATGATTAATTCATATACATGATGTGTACTAAAGACCTTCTACTGTCGAGATCAGTCTTTATGGGGAGTGTACAGTATACATATTGATGCTGTTCCCAAAACTGTTATACTACCAATAATAAAGTATTTAGATCATCATCATCATCATCATCATTATCCCGCCTTTTTAACATTACAGGTGGAGTTAGGCAGGGTACAGCAAGCCAGGAATAGAAAAAAAATATGCTAGTCGGAGAACTAATCAGCAATATGCCCAGAGAAGTGGGCCACGTAACCAGTCATTCACCGTCCAAATCCCAGGAATCCTTGCTGTAATATTAAAAATGTAAAATATATAAAATAATAAAATAACAAAAAAACCTATGAATTCAGCGTTTCCTGTGACAGTTTGTGTAGAAAATTACCAGGGTTATTCATGAAGAAGCCAGCTCGAATAAACCGAGCCCCTGTTCTGAAACTTTTCCATCGAGAATAGACCTTTTCCAGTGACGTGTGGTTTTTTTACGATTCCATATTGGATGGCAAACTCCTCGCAGTAATGGCTGTCCAGACAGGGCTGTCAGAGACTGAACTGTCTGATATATGCAGAAATCTGGATCAACGCCAAGATCTGTACAGGAACAAGATAAGGTGTTTGAGGCTGGATGCTTACACCATATCTAGGGAGAAATTCACTCTTTTCAAGTATGGGAGACCGAAACCAGATCTCAGATATGGCGATCTCCAAGGCAGAGAGACTATAAGGTAGTTTCACACCGGGGGGACAGGGAGCAAAAACGTGTCTCGGTCTGCGCATGACGTCACAGATAATCCAGACTGAGGGTCGCAGCCTGGACTCAGCCTCAGGGCCAGTCACTTACCTACCTACCCTCTGATATGAGCTCCCCGGCCTCCGTTTTCTATTGTACTGCCGGGCGAGTTCAGCGACGATTGCAAATGGGTTTTTTCTGTGAACATGCCGACAGTTTGTATTGTTCGTGGGTGCAGATCGGTTCATGTGAAAGGTGATAACAACTCAAAACATAAGGGAGCTTTTAAATAATTAATGATTTCCTATATGGATTACTTTTGTTTGCATCCTAAACTACATGCACAGCAATGAAAAGGTTAATGCTATGTTTTTGACCTATTATGAAATATGTCTTCAAGAAGAACTGTCTGTTTTCAGAGAATGTAGGAACGTCGTATACAGGGTCATACAGACACAGATCCGACGTCACAGGTGCCTGTAGCTAGCTGATTATGAGAAAAACAACTGAAAATATCGACAGAGATCACTGGTCGAGAGCACAGCAACACAAAACACCTACCAAATGATCCGGAAATCGCCAGTTTACATTTACATACCATTACAGTCGTTTTATTTTACGAGCCCATTCTCTCTCTCTCTCTCTCTCTCTCTCTCTCTCTCTCTCTCTCTCTCTCTCTCTGTATTATCCTTGACGTCACAGCTTTTGCGTGAGCCGGGGGTGGTGAACCTACCTCTCATATTCTCTTTTACCTTGGCGATCTCTATCACTGTTTGGTGAACACCCCGTGAAAGTTCACCGGGGCATCCCTCAAGGTAAATACGTGTAATAAATCTCGCTGGAACTGACATACAGTACATGTAAATCGTCTTGGTAATCAGTAAATTTTTGACGTGGGGCCAAGGGAGGAGGGATTGTATACACTGACTGGGAATTGAGTAGTTGATGAGTGTAGGGTGGGAGTGTGGGAGTGGGGGAAGGAGGTGGAGGGAGGGTGGGGGGTTAAATGGTGGTGGGGGTAGGGGTGGGATTAGGGTTGGTTTGGGGGGTGGGGGTGTTGGGTTGTGGGGGTGAGGGTGTGGGGGAGGGTTGGGGATGGGTGGTAAGGGGTGGGACGGGTAGGGGGTGGAGGGGAAGGGGGTTGAGTGGTGGTGGGGGGGCATTGTGGGTGGCTGGGGGGCTTGTGGAGGGGAGTTGGGGGGCATAGGGTGTGGGGGTTGGGGGTTTGAAAGTGGGGGTAGGGGGTTGTTGGAGGTGGGAGTGAGGGGTGGTGGGGGACGGTGGTGGGGTGGAGGTGGGGGTGGGGGAGTTGGTGTGGCAGTTGGAGGGTGGTGGGAATGTGTAGGTGGGGTGGGGGGGTGTGGTGGTTGGGTGGCGGTGGGGGGGATGGTGGTGGGGTTGGAGGGGGTGGGGGTGGCTCACCTGTTATGAAATGGCTGCTACAGAGTCGGGTGTAGGCCGTCGGCTGCCAATTCTCCTTCTTCGTGGCAGCTATCCACTTCTTTTGCCTTTCCTCACTGGCTGGAAACCGGCAGAAGTTTACCTAACTTCCACTTTTCTGCCCTGTGTTACAGTCGAAGGTACAACAGTGGAATACCATTGTGGAATTTGCAATTCTCTCTCTAGACGACCGACAATCTGCCGTCCAGTATGGCGCCGTAAACAAAAGTCACATGACCCGTGAAGTCACGTGGAAAAGAACTGTAACACGAAAATAATATAAAAATTTAAAGCAATGAAATAGAGTAGTAGTAATAATATATATAATAGAGATTCTCCTGTATACACATCATGTATATATCAGGGTTAATGGCGAAGGTTACTTAATTTCCAGTGTGGATCTAGTTTGTCATTTGTTAGGTAGGAGTATACTCAACTGTAGTCCCGGCGCGCGACTCTGAGGTTGTTATCGTGCCCTGGCAACCTATCATTCAGAAGTGCGTCTGATTTCGTGTATAATAGGATACGCATGAGATTCGTTTATAATATGCTTGTGTATAATAATATTCGTGTGTAATATATTCATGCATAATAATATGATTCGTGTATGATACGAAATCGGACGCATTTTTGAATGGCAGGTTGCCAGGGTACGATAATGACAACCTCAGAGTCGTGCGCCGCGACTATAGTGCGGCCGTGAGCGTGAGTGAGTGAGCTTTGGGAAGAATTTGTACGCTCTATTTGATCAGGACGATATCATGATTTCACGCTTGGAAGGTATTTATTAGTATGCATACCTCCTGTTTACCAGCACATTTACGTTAGTCATGAATTAGAACTGTTAGGGTGCTCGTTACACTGACCTGGTAGTTAGTCGTAATTATCCTAATGTGTAGCCCCATTTGCTACATTATGTAATTTGTTTCTATAACTGGATAGATACGTGGGGGTATGTCTTAAAGTGTGAGGATTATTTATTCTGTTGTAATGTGATGATGTGCTTCACTGGTAAGAGCTCTACTCTGGCTGTTGGTTCCTTCGGGGATGGAGATAATTGCATTACTGTCCACGCAGGTGATACACAGTGGAAGCGGAATCATTGGTTTTTATTAGTCATTTATCTGGATTACCTTAACTGTCACTTCTGATATTTATGAATGTACTACAATTTAACTATTTGAATGCCAATGATTTAATCTGTTAATTGTTATAGTGTACAGCTGCGGTCAGGAATATCGTTCCACAACATAGATAATACTTCACCAACAACACTGTATTCAGAGGAATTTGTTAAGGTCCTGGGATCCCAGTACTAGGTTTCGAGGGCCATTACTTGGTGTCTACCAGTTATCACAGGCGAGTCAAAAGATTGGTGTCCGTAACAATACCTTATATTGATTTAAAGTTATTTTCTGTCACTGTTTTGCCGTTTTTTCTCTCTCTCTACGGTATGATTATGTGAAATCTTGCAGGTCGAAACTTGTGTGAATGAGCTTAATTTACGGCAAGACATAGTTTTCATCTGGGGACTCCTGATGCACTAAAGGGAGAAAATATGCACCAGTCAGTGTCAGATACTGCTGTGAAATAACCCTCAGATGGCAGTGGGAGACTGAGAAGAAAGGGGACGAGAGGAGGAAGATAGGAATGTGGGAAGAGGTATTTTAAAATGCCAGAAGAAGGATTAAAAGGAGGAGGAGGAAGGTTAAAACAAGGAGAGTAGGTGGACAAGGAGATGGACAAGGAATAGAGAGATCCAGAGAAAAAGGAGATGAAGAAATGGAGGAGTAGGAGGAAGAAGAATGTAAGGGAGGAGGAGGAGCAAAAGAGGGGGTTAAAGGAGCAGATGAAAGGTGAATAAGAACAGAAAAACAGGAGAGGAAGGAGGAAAAGAAGTGGAGCGTAATGACGATAACGAGAGGGGACAGGAAAGATAAGAGGAGGAAGAGGAGGAAAAGGAGGATCACTTAATAAAAATATTGATAATAGTGGTAGGAGTAGTAGTAGCAATAATAATAATAGAGAGGATGAGGCAGATAAACAGTAATACTAAAAAGAGGAGATTAACTTATTTCCACCACAGCAACTTTGCTTGTCTACTAGAAACAGCACTATATGGATGAGAAGGATGTCTAACTTCCTCAAACTGATGGAGTTAATCCAGACTGGATCTAAATCCACACTACATATGGTACAGTTTACCAGATGGAACGTATGTCAAAATTTTGCGTGTGGAGATTTTTGGAAATTTACCCATGATAAGGACAAGTAATTTATGAATGAAACCTCAGTCTGTATAAGGAGGGACATGACTGGCTGAAGAGCTGAGCATTGAGAAATATAAGTTCCTCATTTACTGTACGTGTATATTCGTTAATGGCGGCCGCTATTGTGTTGTAATATAAGCGGTTCCGTGGACGTAATGAAATATGTAGTATGTAGCAAATAAACAGGATATATCAGTGTGTGTGGTGGGGAGAGGAGGGGTTGTGTGTGAAAGTGAAAGAACTGTTTGTGGGGTTGGTTGTGTGTGTGTGTGTGTGTGTGTGTGTGTGTGTGTGTGTGTGTGTGTGTGTGTGTGTGTGTGTGTGTGTGTGTGTGTGTGTGTGTGTGTGTGTGTGTGTGTGTAAAAAGGGGGGATGGTGACTCTGGAAAGTGTTGGGGGTTTGTGTATGTCTGTATTTCGGTAAAGGGGGTTGGTGTGTGTGAGGGGGGGGGTATACTGGATCATAACGCAAAACGGTTTGTGCATCAATTATCATTATTAATTATCGGCATCACAGAGAATTGATATCATCACGATACATTACTGTTATGATGATGATGATGATTAATGTTTTTGTTTTTTTCCATTTTGCTTTGTTTATTAAGGCTCCAACATACTTCCAAACTCATACATTTTCTCTGGGCAACAGGAGGCGGACATAGCAATCGCGCCACTAACCATCACATCTTCGAGGGAACAGGTAATCGACTTCACCAAGCCCTTCATGACCCAAGGCATCTCCATCATGATCAAGAAACCCGCCAAGGAGAAACCCGGAGTGTTCAGCTTCATGTCGCCACTCTCCCACGAGACTTGGACCTGCATCGTCTTCGCCTACGTCGGGGTTTCCATCGTCCTGTTCCTCGTCAGCAGATTCAGCCCCAGCGAGTGGAAGGGGAGTAGTTAGGGGAATACTATATACTGGGTGCGGTGTTGTGTATCTTGGTGAGGGAATGTAGTGCTGTCTAAAAGGACGGCTGAGCCTCAGTGGACGGGCTGTCAGGTCTGCACCCATAGTCTCTCTCTCTCTCTCTCTCTCTCTCTCTCTCTCTCTCTCTCTCTCTCTCTCTCTCACACACACACACACACACACACACACAGCACGTCACCAATCACTGCTAATAAAACTTTTCTATGAACTTAGTATCGAAAGGCACGTAGGAAATTTCGTCAGCAAATATACCTCCAAGTATACACGTGGTCAGTCTCCTGCCACGTAAAACACAAAGGCTGGTTGTTGGCTGATGCGCCCTTCTGATTCCATTGCCATTATTTTACCACATTTTAACTTCTTCTCTGTTTGCGTATTATTATTTTGTTCTTGCTCCTTTCAGACGACTTTATTCAGCTTTGGGAGGGAAATCAAGCTTTAAAAAGGCACTAGGGACTGTTTCAAACCCCGTCAGTACAGGTCATTTCGTCTAATAAAATCGTTTGGACAGAAGTTGCAAAAAACAGTACAGTGACATTTCTGTTGACCTGTTACCAGATTTTTTTTTTTTAAGCATCGGGGCAGACTTTTCGACCTTTATGAGTTAGATTTGGCCATTCGTAATAGCTTTGTTACTAGTGAGGCTCCCCTAAGCTTAATAAAATCGTCTGGTGGTCGCAAAAATTAAATAATGAGCCATCGTAATCACTTGCAGCTTATTTTATCAGCTAACAGGCAATTATTTTCAGCTACAAGAGTTCAATAGGAGTTAATGGAATCAATGTGTGATGCTTGCAGATCGAAAGTGCAGCTCGTTATGGCAAGATAAGTTGTAAATTACTTACGGTAGCCGCAAATATCTTAAGAAACAGCTTCCCTAGTGTTAAGTTTGGGACTGTTTTTAATCGATATTTTCAGAACGCTAGGTACTGAGGACTGCTTGTGAACCCGTCATGTTAAAATATTGTACACAAGTTCGCTTATCTTATCCATCAGGCTTGGTCTTTGGCATGCTCCAGTAGAGTGTTCCGAATCAGCTTTGGAACACAATGAAAAGTTACAGATCTGAGTATATTTTACGCTGTGTACTTCGTTAATTTCACATTATTGGTACGTTTGGGATCATGGGGATGCATTACACGGGTAAAGTACTATCTGTTAATTAAGAAGCTGAATCCTAAAATCAGTTTTGCCATAATGTTTCATGGTTTCACAGGGTCCGTATTCAATGTCCAGTGTTCGTGGTAGTGCTTCGTTGTTCCAGTGTGTGTGTGGCCAGTCCTTTGTCGTCATTTCTTCCTCTAGCTCAGTTTGTTTATGAACCTTGTGCAGTGTAGATCTCTGGACAGAATTGTGTCTTGTTTTTCTCCCCAAGTGAGTGCAGTTTGGCTTTGATTTTGGTTTTAGTGGTTTCTGCTTTTATATGTTAAGTAATGACTTACTGTTATTAAGTGATTACCTTTCACATATTTCAAATACTTTTAGTAATCATGATAATTAAAATTTTCATTTGTTCCTTTAAAGTACTTTCTTCTGCCATACATCTTCAAATATTACGCAGTTTTCCACAAGAATTTTTCTGGTCTTGCAAATACGTAGATATTTCTGCTAAAATTGTGAACATGATTGGATCTATCTATCTATCTATCTATCTATTGCAAGACGCCTTAATCTCGTAAGGGGTGGCCACAAACAAATCGCCTCCATGTTGCCCTGTCCCCCGCCATTTCATTGCCCTGCTCCCAGGTCACACACCCCTCTCTCATATACTTCTCCACTCTATCCCTCCATCTCATCCTTGGCCTCCCCCTCCCTTTCCCCCTCTCCTCCTCTCACTCTCCTCGTCAGTCTCTCACTCTCCATCCTGTTTGAGTAGATCCTGTTCTTAAATACATAAACGACCTTATTCTAGGCTTGATTCAGAATATACCCTAAGATATCATAGAAGGCTCGCAAAAATATTGGTGTATAGTCGCGGTCATAATATTGTTCCACATTTTAGCCGAATAATTATGGAACTCTTAAGTGACATTCTGAGAAATTGTTAGGCTCCGAGTATAGTATGAGAGAGAGAGAGAGAGAGAGAGAGAGAGAGACGAGGCAAGTATACGTCCCAGGACACTACTGATAACAATAATAATAATAATAATAATAATAAACCGTAGCCATATCCTACCCTCCCCTTTCTCCCGCAGGTGATAGAGATGTACGGCAAGTCAAGTGTCAGCAACGACTTCAGCATCTGCAACAGTCTGTGGTTCACCCTGGGGGCGTTCATGCAACAAGGGGTCGATATCTGCCCAAGGTGAGCCACAGGTACATAGATTTTTTTTTTTTTTTTTTAATGCGAGGAAGAAGGAACAAAAGGCCGTGAGTCCGCAATTAGTTGTTCCTTCCAAGAGAAAAAGAAAATACAAGAGAAAGCCAAATTCAAGATCCGATCATTTCGAAATGCCTGGACACACTGCGTTTGAAAGAAAGACTGGAGATCACAGGAAGCAGGAAATACAGACAGAGGGAGACAGTTCCAGAGTTGACCTGTTGCATAAATGAAGGACTGGGAGTAACGGTTAACTCTTGCATTAGAGAGTTGGACAGAAAAGGGATGAGAGTTTTGCTGCTGGACGGGTGCTACGCGCCCGTCGTAGAGGTGGAGGAATGCATGCAGACAGTTCAGAGGAGCAGATACATACACCATACAGATAAGAACCGTATTTAATTCCTAGGAACTCTGGTGTATATATTAATGGAAAGACTTGCTCCTTGATTACAGTTGTACAATGGTCATGGAATTCTGGCCCGAGCAGGTGAGAACTATGCTGATACACAGACCATACAGATATTACGGTTATTTCTCGGCTGACTGGGTTTTATGGTAGTAGGAAGACTTACTTGATAATTGCAGATCGAAAGAATCCTATATTTTTGCGGAACAGAGAGAGAAAGCCAGACAGACACATACAAAGCTATGGTCTCTGGTTCACTTTGGGAAATTCATGCAACAGAGGACTGATTTATATGCAAGTTACAACTGCAGTATTACGACGACCAGACAGAGTTTATGGCCAGTGTTTTTCTAGTTGGTCCGACATTAATATTTATAGATAGACTCCTTCATAATTATAAACATTTAAGAACCATAGCAAACGAGCAGTGAGAGTTAAATATACATCATCCATACAGACTTAATGTACAGTCACCATCAAAAGTCCTGTCACTTGCCCTTCTCTCAATGAATATTGAGAATCAGTGTGGTGAATCCGTAGCAACCGACTTTGATGGCTTTATACTATAGTCGTGGCGCGTGACTCTGAGGTTGTCATTACCATGCCCTGGCAACCTACCCGTCAACAGTGCGTCCGATTTCGTGTATAATATGATACGCTTATGATTCGTATATAATATTCGTGTATATTATATTCGTGTATAATATGATTTGTATATAATATGATACGAAATCGGACGCACTGTTTAAAGGTAGCTTGCCGGGTAACGATAATGACCAAGGTAAAGAGAATGAAAGGTAGTTTCATGGGGGGGTCAGGGGGAGCTAAAATGCGTCTCGGTCTGCGCATGACGTCATAGTTAATACAGACTGCAGCTCATCCTGCTCAACACACGCCAGTCACACACACACCTGCCTGTGGATAGGTGCTCCGTTTTCTTTTTTTAGGGGTGGCTATGGCAATACAGATAATTTGGTGAACATGCCAACAATTTGTGTAGTTCGTGGATGCAAATCCATTCATGTGAAAGGTGACAAGAGAATACATTTTCATACACTGCCGAAAGATGAAGAACTTAGAAAAAAATGGACTGAATTATGTGACACAGAAAAATCGGTCATCGTTTTGTATGCAGCCGTCATTTTGAGAGTACTGCCTTTGAACGCAACCTTAAGTATGAATTGCTTGGTTTACCAATGCCTCCAGGACAAAGGACATTCAAGAAAGGAGCAGTGCCTACTCTTCAACTACCGAGTTTAACAAGTAAGTTCCTTTACTGTGTAAGAAGTAAACTATGGTGGTCGAGTGTTGCCATTTAACATGTGTGTTTTGTATAGCAAAAGCTTTATTATATGATATTAGTTTTTAATATCAACACAACTTTTTTTCATTTGTTTTTATTTTTTTAATATTGTCTTACAACTTGTATATGATACTTTTATGCACCAAGCACTCCCACTTGTGTCATATAACAAATTATTATTACAGTATCTTTGAACACATATACCAAAAGGTATCCAGTCCTCTTTGTGGTTTATGAAATAATATGCCTAAAGATGTCTTGTGTACCAATATTGTATAAATGCAACGAGAAATTATTAACATTCATATCATTAATTAGGATGAAGAGAGACCCTAGAGTATAAAAACTACTGAAATATAAATTACCTGTGTAGTTAGGTGTTGCTAAGTCGATTTCGATATTTAAATAAAGCAAAAGTAAAATATTGAAATGATCCTTAATTGTGACATGCTTATCCAGTTTCTCTCTCATATATATATATATATATATATATATATATTATATATATATATATATATATATATATATATATATATATATATATATATATATATATATATATATATATATATATATATATCATGGGACATTGTAAATGTGTATTTTTTAGATCAAGTGAAGGCTATCTGTAGCACAACTGTTAAATAAGGAAAATTCAGGATTGAAATATCATGTGCTTTGTGTACCCACTCAGATATATAAATAATGTTCCACGAATTCTGCAGCTTCCTCTCAGCCAGCAAGTGACGAGCGGCCAGGGGCAACACAGACACTCCCTCCTGAGGATGAGCCACATTATCAAGGTGCGTTGACTCCCCCCATCGCTGGACCTACAGGTGTCAAAGGTAAATAATAACCCCTCACATATATCAAGTTAACGAATCGTCCTCCATTTAATCTTTCCATATACCCAAACCATGTCAAAGCAGTTTCCTTTACTCAATAATCCAGTGAATTTCGAACACCACATGATAACAAATACACGTGTAAGGTTTTGTCTTAATAAAATGTTAATTAACTATTGTATCTTGAATTTTGCAGGTTCCTCTCAGCTAGCAAGTGACGAGCGGCCAGGGACAACACAGACACTCCCTTCTGGGGATGAGCCACATTATCAAGGTGTAGGCGCACCCTCTGTACCCCAGGAAAACAAGTTGCTTAAGTTCATTCGACGCATGTCTTCCTATAATAACGATCTTCATAAAAAAAACTTAGGGCAGTCACTAAAGAGAGAGACTATTTACGTGCCTTAAACATTAAATTTCAAGAATTGTTAGATTCCTTAAGGAGTGAAATTGAGAATTTTAAAAGCCAATGCCAACAAGATGTTTCCAAAGCTTTGAGTAGAACTTTTACATCAAATCAGACTGTGTTTTTTATCATCAAACCACGTAGGAAAGTGGCAGGAAGAGGACATTAGTAAAGCTCTGACTCTAAAGTCCTAAAGCCTATAGTTTTTTAAGGGAATAGTGGAAATTTCCTCTGCCTTCTTCTGCCACAATCAGCCGGTGGGTGTCCAAATTTGCTGTGGAGCCAGGAATTTTGTTTTCTGTAATTAACTTTTTGCATCATCAAGCTTTTACTATGTCTGAGTATGAGCGACTATGTGTTCTTTCTTTTGATGAGACTGCAGTTGCTCAGGATTGGTCATATGACATTGGAAATGGCACTTTATTTGCCCCAAAACGTAGTGTCCAATGGGCCATGATTAGAGGACTGATAAAGCCATGGAAACAGCTTGTGTTTTATAAATTTGACTGTGACATGACAAGGGACATTTTATTTAACATAATTCTTGAAGTAGATGCAGATGGATTTGTTGTTGTGGCTATTGTTAGTGATCTAGGACCCACAAATGTAAGATTGTGGAAAACACTGGATAGTAATGTGAATAACACATCTTTCCCAAACCCATATGCCTCTAATCGGCCAATTTTTGTGTTCACTGATGCACCCCACCTATTAAAGCTCATCAGAAATAATATTTTAGATCATGGGTTCACTTTGCATGGAAATTCAAAGCCAACTGTGACAAACAGTAGTGTTAAAGAAATAATCATCAGAAGTGAATATGATTTAAAGACAAGTCACCGTTTGTCACACAAACACATAGATGTAGAAGGAGTAAAAAGGATGAACGTTAGACTAGCTGCACAGTTACTTTCAGAAACAACTGCAAAATCAATTAGATACTTTGGAAAGCAAGGACTTCTAAGGAGCAAGGACTGAGGATACAAATAACTTCATAGCATTAGTAGATGCATGGTTTGATGTTTTAAACTCTAAAAGACCTAATGCAGAAAGAGAGTCCAGGTCAGGTTTTGGTATTCACTTGAAAACACAAACAGATGTTTTAAACAGCATGTTGCAAACTATCAGGGACATGAAAGTTGGGGGTAGAGAGAGTCTGTATCCATTTCAAAAAGGAATAATTGTATCCTCCCAGTCCTTGCTTAGACTGTATGAATTTCTACAAAATAGCTTTGGAGTTGGCTATATTTTAACGTACAGGTTAAACCAAGACTGCCTAGAACACATGTTTGGTTATCTGAGGCAAATGGGAACCTCTTATCAGCACCCATCTGCACTTCAGGTGAAGTATAGGATAAGATCATACCTTCTTGGTAGAAACTGTGAATTGGTGGGGAGCAGATATAATATTATTAAGGAAAATGAAGATAACTCTTTGTCAGAGGGGTCATTTTCTGTGTAGGATGTTGGTGACTCAGCAAATGACATGTCTGACACAGAAACAGTTGAGTCAGAATTACTTCTTTCAGCAGTGCTTTTCTCTTCTGACCCACGGTATGATATTGGAGGCAAGAATGATAGTACAGTATCCTCCACTGTCCAAAAAGGGGAATTAGAGGAATGCATGAAAACAGAAGGCCTAAGGTATGTTGGTGGGTTTATTGCCCACAAATTTCAAAAATATTCATACCTTGGAACAAATGTTAAACCTGATGATAGGACCTGGATAGGAGAGGTTTGTAGGAAGAAAGGCAAGCTGATGACACCATCAAATGAATTGTTTGAACAGCTGAAAATAATGGAAAAAATATTTGAATGTTATCATGGGAAGAAATCACTTAGATCTGGAAGGAAATGCATGAAAAACTTAACCAGATTAATATGTAAACATGTTAATTTCCCTGAAGATGTTGTACACTACTTTGTTAGATGCAGATTATATTTTAGAATAAGGATTCTGAATAGAGAGGTTCAGAAGTGTAAAAAATTTATATCCAAACTAAGAAAGCATGTCAGGTAAGTGATACAGGTATTGTAAATAAAGAATAAGACATTATGTGAATTACTTATATTTTTCCCCTTAACTGATTGCAAGGCACTAAAAATGATATTGGTATGTTTCGCTGAATGTAAGCTTGTGAGAGATGCAAGCGTACTATCTCCACAGTTAAGGAATATAATTAAAGGCTACAAGTAACAGCCGCACTTGAGGTGGGAATGTTAAGTCTCCCTTTACAGGGAAATCACAAAGGGAAAAAAATGAAAACATTCTTACAAAGCCTTCAGGTGTCTCCTCAGGATTGGGCTCCGATTCTGCTTCCTGGTTCTTGTGTAACTTTCAACTCTGGATAATTTCCATAATCATCTTCCTGCTCAAGCTATATTTACTTGCTATCCCTTTTGATATATCATCATTATGTAGTTTACCTATTATAATTATAGATCAATGAAACAAAATTTTCGTAATTCTCCTCCAGTCACATGTCCCAGATAATGATGACGTGAGGAATATACATAGGTTGTGAGTGTGTTAAGTAGCGACCTGTGTGAACATTCATAATACAAAAGCATACCATACATACAGATGGTTTTCTGTCAAGCTTCCGTTTTCTTCCACCACCCCCACCTCTCTCTCTCTCTCTCTCTCTCTCTCTCTCTTATTAACTCTGACGTCACAGAATCTGCGCGGCTCGGGGGTGCTGTACTTACCTCTCAGTATACTCTTCTCTTTACCTTGATAATGACAACCTCAGAGTCGTGCGCCGCGACTATACCAAGTTATCGATGTTGGCTGCTGCTGATTCACTGGACTGATTATCGAACCCCATGGAGAGAAAAAGCAGGAGAGGCGACAGGACTCCGGATGTTGAGTGTATCATATTTATTTTTTTTTTTTTTTTATGTGCAAGTGGCTCTAACTTTTATAATGACTGGTGATTCCATGTTTGAGTATTGGACAGACTGACGGAAAAAGAGAATGTATGGCTGAATGGTGTGTGTGTGTGTGTGTGTGTGTGTGTGTGTGTGTGTGTGTGTGTGTGTGTGTGTGTGTGTGTGTGTGTGTGTGTGTGTGTTATTCTGTGCTCTCTCTCTCTCTCACTCTCTCTCTCTCTCTCTCGTTGGCAGCTGGGATAAAATACAAAATTCGTAGTATGGTGCCAAAGGATTAGATACCTTTGAATTTTTTTTTTAATCAGATTATTTCTGTACTTTAGGCTGTCCTGATAACTTTTTTTTTCATTGTTATCTCCAAGCAGTGATATTCAGCTCGAGAGACTTTTCGGATTGGAGTAGTTTTGATTTAGTTTCCATTAATTTGTCCAGTACTAGAAATCTATTTTTACTTTAATAAAACAGCTTCGGATTCCACCACGTCATTGCAGTGAAAGAGTCAACACTGCATGATTCTCTGCACCTCACGAAGAACCTCTCAGACTGGAAGACTTAGGAATGGAAACAGATTCAGTCCTTTCAATCCAATCATTTGCTTTCTGGTATTTCATTTACGCTGTCAGTAAATTACTTCAACTAAGGACGCATATTGTTCACCCGTCCGGTATCTTTCTCAGCACCTCTCCCTAAGGTTTCCTATACGAATCAACTTACCCTTCTCTTGTTTGCTATTTCTGTAACTTTATTATCAACATACTTTGCACCCATAACGTCGACCTATCTATCTGTCCATAACCAGACGCCATAATCTCGTAAGGGATGGCCATTTGTCTTTGAGTTGTTTTACGGGGAGGGGCACTAACCCCCTGTTAACCCATTTGCTGACATGTAGGGAACACGTTACATAGTAACCACCCACTGATGTAAATGGTTTCCTGAGTTACAGGAAACCATTTGGCTTGTCACTCAATGTAAAGCCACCTGAAAAGGAAAGAAGAGTAATAAAAAGTGACAGGAGAGATGGGAGATATAGGAAGAGAGGAGGGCAGACACAGAAAAGCAGTGATAAAGGTGAAGGCAGAAGCAGATAGCACTGCATAACGTACTCGTACAAGAGAGTAAAACAAGAGTATAAGGACTAAATCATTCAGAAAGTGCTGCGAAGCCAAGGACGCTACCTAGACCTCGGGAATAGGATGCACGTCTGCCAGTGAACAGTATAATGAGGGCTGTGTCTGACTCTCACCATTCGAAAAATCTCTCGAAAGCCTAATACTGTACATTCGTTTGGTGGTAGAAGGGATAAAATGTAAGAGGCCACCGTCATGAAGTGGTTAGCCCTCCAATATCGTGACTTTGGTATTCTTTATGTTGACACCAAATGATTTGTGCAATTTAGGCAGGACCTCTTGTGGGAAAGGGGTTAATGAAGTTTTAATTCTCGTATCTTACCTCTTCACTTCGAAAAACCTCGCTTTAGTTTAATAAAATTGTAGGTGGCAAGAATGTATTATAGAAGACGATCTCTGGCTTAAATGGCCTCTCTGACACCGCCATTCCCTCACAGATCTGTCTCCAAAACTTTCCCCTTCACAGAATATCACCTCCACCACTGCTCACCTTCAAGGTCGCTCTCGGGCCGTGTCATGGGGAATGCATTGTAGTTCTTTACGTTAATCATCATCCATCAGCAACAACTATACTCCCTTTTAACACACATTCCTTCCCTCATAGATTACTTCACACCTCACAGAGGCCAAAATAAACTAAAAAAAATCTGCTGACTTAGACTGTCCGATCATGTAGGTTGGTATTAAAAAAAAAAAAAAAAAAATCACTTATTCTCTTTGTGACCAATCCGTTTCTCAGTGGCAACTACATTGCGTGTGGCAGTAAGAAAAAGTTTATGTAAAGCATGGCCTATGAAGCGAGACATACTTACAGGTTTATTGTGACCTACTCGATCGGAGAGTTTGCGTCTGAATACGTTCTGTTCCGGCCTCAGTGTAAATGTACAGTACCCTTACCCCTCACAGAATTGTGCATCCACCACTCCTGTCCTTCCGCATTGCTGTCGGGCTGTGTCATGGGAAGTTTGTGGTGGTTCTGTACGCTGATCATCATACTCATCATCCATACACCTTTTTCACACTTTTCATCCCTCACAGCTCTTTCCACACCTCTTACTCTCATAGAATATTACCTCCATCACCACTCACCTTGCAGATCGCTGTCGGGTCGTCTCGTGGGAAGTGCGTGGTGGTTCTTCACGCTGATCATCATCTCCTCGTACACCGCCAGCCTGGCCGCCTTCCTCACCGTCGAGAAGCTGATCACCCCCATCAACTCTGTGGACGATTTGGCCAGTCAGACTGAGGTGGAGTATGGCACGCTCCAAGGGGGATCATCCATGAAGTTTTTCGAGGTAAGCCAATGTTTTTTTTCTCTTTCATATATTATGACTTAGTTAATTGATGGTAAATAAAAAAAGAGGTTTAAGCTTTACAAATGAGTCTGTCAAACTTACTCTTTCTATGGAATCGTTTTGTTGAAGACGACTGTGTGTGTGTATGGGGGGGGTTTCAGGTTATTTCTGGTTTGTGTATTAATCCCAGTTGGTTTAATTCCTTCAGTCCAGTGTGGTATGTTTGTGTTCTAGCTACCTCCTGGCAATAATATTCAACTTAGGAGTGCTCATTTATTCTCAAGTGGTCCGAAGTCTTTGCCAATCCCAGTTGTCTAAAGGTAGCAAGAGGAGGCTGGGTTGTCATGGTAACAGTGTCACGCCACAAACACCAAATTACTGTGTATTGCCACTTGGTGAATCGTAGTGCTTTGCTGGTCATTCAGGGATTGTGGATAGCATTGTTGTGACGTCATCAGCTCAGTCAGGACAGAGCTGAATCAGGGTCGTTTGCAGTGACCATAGACTTGTATATGATGATAGTCTATTTATCTATCTGCTGCCAGATGCCTGAAGCTCTAAAAGGGCCATTAATCCTGAATGGAACTTCTCAGAGGCATGATACTGTAGTGTTGTGTAATGAATGGCAGGTGGCGCTGACGACAAAGTTTGTTTTCTGCACACCAACAAAGTACATGCTTGAGGAACAGACATTTTGCCATGACCATACTTCGACTGTTGCCATTTTAACTTCTTTCTACCTGAAAAATGATTGCTTAAAACTCGTGAAACCACATCAGATACATAGCTACATATAAAATTACGTTCAGTCAGATCATATAGCAATGAACTGATCAAGACAAAGGTAAACTATGGTTGCGTATAATCAATAAATGGTGTGAGATGAAGTGTGGCTTTCCCTCATGTGAACCTGGTATTAAAGAGAGGAAAACATGGTCGGGGGTTCACATTATTTGTGTTGTGTGTGGTAAAGCCAAATGCGCACAGAAGATTGGTAAGTGTTATGTACTCTTAACGTGGGGTTGTTGGCCATTAGACCCGGAATAACGTAACCCAGAGTAAGTACTACCCGTGGCTGTGAGTGTATAACGTGCGGAGTTTAGTTCTTACTTATATATATGCTTAGACATCCCTAGTTTGTTGGCTTTTGTGTGTGTTCGTGAATGGTGTACACAATTCTGTTTTGCTGCTGTAGGCAGTACATTCCTTAAAGGTACAGAACTTGGAGTACTATAATATATTCTTCATTCAATTTATATGTTGATACTTGTTATTGGTGGAATTCATTATACTTTCTCAAGCTTATATATGGAGATACCATTATGGTTTGTGCAATGTATTAATTACGGATTTGTGCTGGAAGGGGAATGAGTGCACGAGGCAGTTCGGCAGTGTGTAGTAAAGTGCCCACGGCAATAGTGCAGACAGACAAGAACTACTAACAAGTTAAGACAGCCAGTTATTAATTGGGTCACCTGTTGTTTGTGCTTCTGCATTTTACCTATGTACCATGAGATGTTCATTATTACTTTGTGGCTTATTTGGTGAACAGTTAAAGAAATAGTGATGAATAAGATACATATCTGTGTGGTAAAAGCGTGTGGTGCTTAGATAGGCTACTGGTGACCACTAGAGAAGTATAGTGCAGTCTTACATGAAAGTACTGTTACACTGGATATAGTATTAAGACATTGAGAGTTTCAGCATGCTGTGTTGATCATCAGGTGTTATAAATGAGCTTACTCTGTGATGTATTGTGTTCATTTGTTAGTTTTAGGTTCTATATATAGGCCTGTTCTGGTTATTGTAATTAAAGATAGTTAAAAACTCACAATGTTCATAATGCCACCCACTCTGGTAATACACTGATACCGTAGTCGATGTCGTAACTGCTTGTTGTGTCCCATGAACTATCCTACACAGATAATTCAATGAACAACACGTCAGAAGATTGATGGCATGAATTTTTTCACTATTCTACTCTAACTTGGCCTAAATTTGCCTTCTCTCCAACTTCAATACTGAGTGTTAACAAGAGAGTATCACTAGAATATGATACTAGTCATGAAGTGCTATGGAGAGGATGAAGGGTACAGTACTGTCTAATTCTGCCACTGAGTTACATGAAATAAGCTGCAACAAGACAAAAATCTGAGTCAAGTTCATCATTGACATCCGTTCCCCTTTTTCTTGTTGCCACCAGATTTTTATTTATTTATTTATTTATTTATTTTGACATTTCAGACTGGAAGAGTTAAACACAGTTTCATTAACCTCTTCAGTACGAGGTCTTTCTTAACTTAAATGAAATCGTACCAGACTGAAGGGGAAAAAGAGTGTCCCAGCAGTGCTTTGGGGTCGATTTGTGGACAGTTTGATTAGATGGCAATGGTGGTGGTGGTGGTGCTGGCTGTATCGCGATGATGATGGTGGTGTAGACAACGGCAGCGACTATTTTTTAATATGTTTTCGCAACAGCTCATTGTCCGTTTAAGTATAGGCCACATAAAAACAACCATTGTATAACTGCATTCTTTTTCAGCATTCCAAGATTATTGTCTTCCTTAAGAATCTGTTCACCTCCACGCACTGTGAGTGGATCAGCATATTGTATTGTACCAGTCACCATATGATTTCACCTTACTGTTCAAGAATGTTTTTTCAGTATTGTTCTTGCTGTTGGTGTTATATTGTTGTTTCCACTAGTTTATTATTTCACCCTTTTCAGCGTTCCAGGGTAAGTGTGTACAGTCGAATGTGGGAGTTCGCGTCGTCGCGTAAGCATGTGTTCACGTCCACGTACGAGGAAGGCATTGATGGGTACGAACGTCAAAGGGCAAGTACGCCTTTCTGCTAGAGAGTGTCAAGAATGACTTCATCAACGAACAACTTCCCTGCGACACCATGAAGATCGGACACAACCTGAACTCCAATGGGTACGGGGTGGCCACCCTTCCACACTCGCCGCTTAAGTGAGTACAGAAAATATCAGTCAGAAATAGGTTTGAGCCGTTCAGTACGGGAACATAATATTATCTTGCATGGGGAAGATCTCTGATACAGAACAGGTTAACGGGGAATATGTCTGACGCCTCCAGCTTAAAAAGTCTCTCCTAGGCTGGATGAAGCTGTCTAGAGGTATGAAGAGTAAAGTGAACATTTCCCTTTAACGGTATGAAAATATGGACATAATCTGGACCCGGATACACAGGAGTTTTTAAGGTGAGAGACCCATTTAAGCCCCTATAAGGAATGCCTTAGGACCCATCTCACCCATGCACAGAGTGCGTGCGCAGTCATCAGACGCCGAACTTATTATGCTCGTGAAACACGGCCTCAAAAGTGGGTACCATTGGCGTCATGTGTTTGCCAACAGCTGAATGAAGCCTAAAGTCACATTTCAGTATTTCAGAGCAAAGTATGTAACAACGATGTTGCACTGGGATGAAGATGAGTTGTAGATATAGCACTTTAACTTGGCAATTTCCGTCCTTTTGCTGGAAAATTTTTGTGGTGTGGTAGCCTACATGGTATATATTTTTTTAAATCTTGCACACACATACCAAACGTCCTCTGCACCCCACCTCTCTCTCTCTCTCTCTCTCTCTCTCTCTCCCTCCCTCATAATTGCCAATTTCTCCATCCCCTCCCCATATCACTCGCTCCTTGTCTTCTTTCATTCTCTTCCTCATTCTTCCTATACACGTTCTAATCATCCCCTTTACCTGCTGTCCATAGGGAAAGCCTCAATTTGGCAATACTGAGCCTGAAGGAGAGTGGAGACCTGCTCAGACTGAAGAACAAGTGGTGGTTCGATAACTCCGAATGTGGCAAGGATACGCAGGTTAGGTCTCCCTCCTCCGGGTGCAGTAATAGTAGTACTGGTGATTATTAATACTTCTTCCTCTTCATTATTATAATTATTATTATTTTTATTATTATTATTATTATTATTATTATTATAATTATTATTATTATTAGCAGTAGTAGTAGTATCCATTGAAAATTATTGTCATAAGTTTGAAATCAGTCAAAATAGGTGATTTCAGGCTTAGAATAATCAAAAAGATGTGTAAGAGTTGCCTAATATATATACATATATATATATATATATATAAATATATATATATATATATAAATATGTATATATATATATATATATATATATATATATATTTATATATATATATATATATATATATATATATATATATATATATATACATGAATATATATACATATGTATATACATATATAAAAACATATATATATGTAGTAAAAGTGCGTTTCGTACACTGGTGGGCCAGGGTTTATACCCCGCCAGGGTAATAAACTTTGGGAGTGTTCACCTTGACAATGTACTGTGTTTAAGGGACAAGAGGTGCTGTGCTTGAACCAGTGTCGCTTGCTGTGTACATGCTTTGCACCCTGATCGTCATTTGTTACTTCCGATTACACTTGGTTCACAGACTACACACACATCCAAAGCCACTCCAACACAGCAATTACATTTTCTACAAGCACTTCTCACCTTACATAGAATCCCTACTATAAAGCCTAAGCCACTTGGTAGAGATACATTGGCTGTACCGGTCCCGACTTTCGATTTGGATAGTCCGGTCCTGCAGTGGATATTCAATCGGACGATGATGATGATGATATACATCTTTATATACATATATCTCATCATCATCATCAGCCGTTTGAGTATCCACTGCAGGACTGGCCCATCCAGACCGAATTCGGGACGATACAGCCAATGTATCTCTTCCAAGTGGCTTAGGTTGTCACCTGTAGAGATTGTATATAAGGTGAGAAGTGCC
>NC_136954.1:38006884-38089384 GCF_032717465.1 Coenobita brevimanus
GCAGTGGATACTCAAACGGCTGATGATGATGATGATGATATATGTATATAAAGATGTATATATCATCATCATCATCCGTTTGAATATCCACTGCAGGACCGGCCTATCCCGTCCGAAGTCGGGACGATACAGCCAATGTATCTCTACCAAGTGGCTTAGGCTGTCTAGTAGAGATTGTATGTATGGTGAGAAGTGCTTGTAAGTGTAATTGTAGTGTTGGAGTGGCTTTGGATGTGTGTGTAGTCTGTGAACCAAGTGTAATCGGCCCGCGCAAGCCGACTGAGTGCAAGCATACTTTGTAGCAAGCGACACTGGTTCAACCACAGCACTCCTTGTGTCCGCCAATGCAGTACGTGGCCGGGTGAACACTCCCAAAGTTTATTACCCTGGCGGGGCGCAAACCCTGGCCCACCAGTGTACGAAACGCACACACTACCACTGTACATATATGTTTTTATATATGTATATATATGTATATATATTCATGTATATATATATATATATATATATATATATAAATATATATATATATATATATATATATATATATATATATATATATATATATTGTATATATATTACAGAGCAACTCTTGCACATCTTTTTGATGCTTCTAAGCCTGAAATCACCCATTTTGATTGATTTCAAACATATGATAATAATTTTCAATGGATACTACTACTACTACTACTGCTAATAATAATAATAATAATAATAATAATAATAATAATAATAATAATAATTATAATAATGAAGAGGAAGAAGTATTAATAATCACCAGTACTACTATTACTGCACCCGGAGGAGGGGGACCTAACCTGCGTATCCTTGCCACATTCGGAGTTATCGAACCACCACTTGTTCTTCAGTCTGAGCAGGTCTCCACTCTCCTTCAGGCTCAGTATTGCCAAATTGAGGCTTTCCCTATGGACAGCAGGTAAAGGGGATGATTAGAACGTGTATAGGAAGAATGAGGAAGAGAATGAAAGAAGACAATGAGCGAGTGATATGGGGAGGGGATGGAGAAATTGGCAATTAGGTGGGAGAGAGAGAGAGAGAGAGAGAGAGAGAGAGAGAGAGAGAGAGAGAGAGAGAGAGAGAGAGGTGGGGTGCAGAGGACGTTTGGTATGTGTGTGCAAGATTTAAAAAAAATATATACCATATAGGCTACCACACCATAAAAATTTTCCAGCAAAAGGACGGAAATTGCCAAGTTAAAGTGCTTTATCTACAACTCATCTTCATCCCAGTGCAACATCTTTGTTACATACTTTGCTCTGAAATACTGAAATGTGACTTTAGGCTTCATTCAGCTGTTGGCAAACACATGACGCCAATGGTACCCCTTTACCCAGGCCGTGTTTCACGAGCATAATAAGTTCGGCGTCTGATGACTGCACTTGCATTCTGTGCATGGGTGAGATGGGTCTAAGGCATTCCTTATGGGGGCTTAGATAGGTCCCTCGCCTTAAAAACTCCTGTGTATCCGGGTCCAGATTATGTCCATATTTTCATACCGTTAAAGGGAAATGTTCACTTTACTCTTCATACCTCTAGACAGCTTCATCCAGCCTAGGAGAGACTTTTTAAGCTGGAGGCGTCAGACATATTCCCCGTTAACCTGTTCTGTATCAGAGATCTTCCCCATGCAAGATAATATTATGTTCCCGTACTGAACGGCTCAAACCTATTTCTGACTGATATTTTCTGTACTCACTTAAGCGGCGAGTGTGGAAGGGTGGCCACCCCGTACCCATTGGAGTTCAGGTTGTGTCCGATCTTCATGGTGTCGCAGGGAAGTTGTTCGTTGATGAAGTCATTCTTGACACTCTCTAGCAGAAAGGCGTACTTGCCCTTTGACGTTCGTACCCGCTCAATGCCTTCCTCGTACGTGGACGTGAACACATGCTTACGCGACGACATGAACTCCCACATTCGACTGTACACACTTACCCTGGAACGCTGAAAAGGGTGAAATAATAAAATAGTGGAAACAACAATATAACACCAACAGCAAGAACAATACTGAAAAAACATTCTTGAACAGTAAGGTGAAATCATATGGTGACTGGTACAATACAATATGCTGATCCCCTCACAGTGCGTGGAGGTGAACAGATTCTTGCAGGAAGACAATAATCTTGGAATGCTGAAAAAGAATGCAGTTATACAATGGTTGTTTTTATGTGGCCTATACTTAAACGGACAATGAGCTGTTGCGAAAACATATTAAAAAATAGTCGCTGCCGTTGTCTACACCACCATCATCATCATGACCACAGCCAGCACCACCACCACCACCATTGCCATCTAATCAAACTGTCCACAAATCGACCCCAAAGCACTGCTGGGACCTCTTTTTCCCCTTCAGTCTGGTACGATTTCATTTAAGTTAAGAAAGACCTCGTACTGAAGAGGTTAATGAAGGCTGTGTTTAACTCTTCCAGTCTGAAATGTCAAAATAAATAAATAAATAAATAAATAAAAATCTGGTGGCGGCAAGAAAAAGGGGAACGGATGTCAATGATGAACTTGACTCAGATTTTTGTCTTGTTGCAGCTTATTTCATGTAACTCAGTGGCAGAATTAGACAGTACTGTACCCTTCATCCTCTCCATAGCACTTCATGACTAGTATCATATTCTAGTGATACTCTCTTGTTAACACTCAGTATTGAAGTTGGAGAGAAGGCAAATTTAGGCCAAGTTAGAGTAGAATAGTGAAAAAATTCATGCCATCAATCTTATGACGTGTTGTTCATTGAATTATCTGTGTAGGATAGTTCATGGGACACAACAAGCAGTTACGACATCGACTACGAAACCACATCAGTGTATTACCAGAGTGGGTGGCATTATGAACATTGTGAGTTTTTAACTATCTTTAATTACAATAACCAGAACAGGCCTATATACAGAACCTAAAACTAACAAATGAACACAATACATCACAGAGTAAGCTCATTTATAACACCTGATGATCAACACAGCATGCTGAAACTCTCAATGTCTTAATACTATATCCAGTGTAACAGTACTTTCATGTAAGACTGCACTATACTTCTCTAGTGGTCACCAGTAGCCTATCTAAGCACCACACGCTTTTACCACACAGATATGTATCTTATTCATCACTATTTCTTTAACTGTTCACCAAATAAGCCACAAAGTAATAATGAACATCCTGTGGTACATGAGTGAAATACTGAAGCACAAACAACAGGTGACCCAATTAATAACTGGCTGTCTTAACTTGTTAGTAGTTCTTGTCTGTCTGCACTATTGCCGTGGGCACTTTACTACACACTGCCGAACTGCCTCGTGCACTCATTCCCCTTCCAGCACAAATCCGTAATTAATACATTGCACAAACCATAATGGTATCTCCATATATAAGCTTGAGAAAGTATAATGAATTCCACCAATAACAAGTATCAACATATAAATTGAATGAAGAATATATTATAGTACTCAGTTCTGTACCCAAGAATGTACTGCCTACACAGCAAAACAGAATTGTGTACACCATTCACGAACACACACAAAAGCCAACAAACTAGGGATGTCTAAGCATATATATAAGTAAGAACTAAACTCCGCACGTTATACACTCACAGCCACGGGTAGTACTACTCTGGGTTACGTTATTCCGGGTCTAATGGCCAACAACCCCACGTTAAGAGTACATAACACTTACCAATCTTCTGTGCGCATTTGGCTTTACCACACACAACACAATAATGTGAACCCCCGACCATGTTTTCCTCTTTTAATACCAGGTTCACATGAGGGAAAGCCACTTCATCTCACACCATTTATTGATTATACGCAACCATAGTTCCTTTGTCTTGATCAGTTCATTGCTATATGATCTGACTGAACGTAATTTTATATGTAGCTATGTATCTGATGTGGCTTCACGAGTTTTAAGCAATCATTTTTCAGGTAGAAAGAAGTTAAAATGGCAACAGTCGAAGTATGGTCATGGCAAAATGTCTGTTCCTCAAGCACGTACTTTGTTTATGTGCAGAAAACAAACTTTGTCGTCAGTGCCACCTGCATTCATTACACAACACTACAGTATCATGCTCTGAGGTTCCATTCAGGATTAATGGCCCTTTTAGAGCTTCAGGCATCTGGCAGCAGATAGATAAATAGACTATCATCATATACAAGTCTATGGTCACTGCAAACGACCCTGATTCAGCTCTGTCCTGACTGACAGCTGATGACGTCACAACAATGCTATCCACAATCCCTGAATGACCAGCAAAGCACTACGATTCACCAAGTGGCAATACACAGTAATTTGGTGTTTGTGGCGTGACACTGTTACCATGACAACCCAGCCTCCTCTTGCTACCTTTAGACAACTGGGATTGGCAAAGACTTCGGACCACTTGAGAATAAATGAGCACTCCTAAGTTGAATATTATTGCCAGGAGGTAGCTAGAACACAAACATACCACACTGGACTGAAGGAATTAAACCAACTGGGATTAATACACAAACAAGAAATAACCTGAAACCCCCCCCATAGACACACACAGTCGTCTTCAACAAAACGATTCCATAGAAAGAGTAAGTTTGACAGACTCATTTGTAAAGCTTAAACCTCTTTTTTTATTTACCATCAATTAACTAAGTCATAATATATGAAAGAGAAAAAAAACATT
Source organism: Coenobita brevimanus (assembly GCF_032717465.1). Taxonomy (NCBI): domain Eukaryota; kingdom Metazoa; phylum Arthropoda; class Malacostraca; order Decapoda; family Coenobitidae; genus Coenobita; species Coenobita brevimanus. The sequence goes on from NC_136954.1 coordinate 38,011,560, forward strand.
GGCTTACCTCGAAAAACTTCATGGATGATCCTTTGGAGCGTGCCATACTCCACCTCAGTCTGACTGGCCAAATCGTCCACAGAGTTGGATGGGGGTGATCAGCTCTCGACGGTGAGGAAGGCGGCCAGGCTGGCGGTGTACGAGGAGATGATGATCATGTGAAGAACCACCACGCACTTCCCACGAGACGACCCGACAGCGATCTGCAAGGTGAGTGGTGATGGAGGTAATATTCTATGAGAGTAAGAGGTGTGGAAAGAGCTGTGAGGGATGAAAAGTGTGAAAAAGGTGTATGGATGATGAGTATGATGATCATGCATACAGAACCACCACAAACTTCCCATGACACAGCCCGACAGCAATGCGGAAGGACAGGAGTGGTGGATGCACAATTCTGTAGAGGGGTAAGGGTACTGTACATTTACACTGAGGCCGGAACAGAACGTATTCAGACGCAAATCCTCCGATCGAGTAGGTCACAATAAACCTGTAAGTATGTCTCGCTTCATAGGCCATGCTTTACATAAACTTTTCTTACTGCCACACGCAATGTAGTTGCCACTGAGAAACGGATTGGTCACAAAGAGAATGTGATTTTTTTTTTTTTTTTAATACCAACCTACATGATCGGACAGTCTAAGTCAGCAGATTTTTTTTAGTTTATTTTGGCCCCTGTGAGGTGTGAAGTAATCTATGAGGGAAGGAATGTGTGTTAAAAGGGAGTATAGTTGTTGCTGATGGATGATGATTAACGTAAAGAACTACAATGCATTCCCCATGACACGGCCCGAGAGCGACCTTGAAGGTGAGCAGTGGTGGAGGTGATATTCTGTGAAGGGGAAAGTTTTGGAGACAGATCTGTGAGGGAATGGCGGTGTCAGAGAGACCATTTAAGCCAGAGATCGTCTTCTATAATACATTCTTGCCACCTACAATTTTATTAAACTAAAGCGAGGTTTTTCGAAGTGAAGAGGTAAGATACGAGAATTAAAACTTCATTAACCCCTTTCCCACAAGAGGTCCTGCCTAAATTGCACAAATCATTTGGTGTCAACATAAAGAATACCAAAGTCACGATATTGGAGGGCTAACCACTTCATGACGGTGGCCTCTTACATTTTAGCCCTGCTACCACCAAACGAATGTACAGTATTAGGCTTTCGAGAGATTTTTTCGGAATGGTGAGAGTCAGAACACAGCCCTCATTCATACTGTTCACTGGCAGACGATGCATCCTATTCCCGAGGTCTAGGTAGCGTCCTATGGCTTCTGCAGCACTTTTCTGAATGATTTAGTCCTTATACTCTTGTTTTACTCTCTTGTACGAGTACGTTTATGCAGTGCTATCTGCTTCTGCCTTCCACCTTTATCACTAAGCTTTGTACTGTGTCTGCCCTCTCTCTCTTCCTATATCTCCCCATCTCTCCTGTCACTTTTTATTACTCTTTCTTTCCTTTTCAGGTGGCTTTACATTGAGTGACAAGCCAAATGGTTTCCTGTACACTCAGGAAATCATTTACATCAAGTGGGTGGTTACTATGTAACGTGTTCCCTACATGTCAGCAAATGTGGGTTAACAGAGGGGGTTAGTGCCCCTCCCCGTAAAACAACTTCAAAGACAAATGGCCATCCCTTACGAGATTATGGGCGTCTGGTTATGGACAGGATAGATAGGTCGACGTTATGGGTGCAAAGTATGTTGACAATAAAGTTACAGAAATAGCAAACAAGAGGAGGGTAAGTTGATTCGTATTGGAAACCTTAGGGAGAGGTGCTGAGAAAGATACCAGACGGGTGAACAATATGCGTCCTTAGTTGAAGTAATGTACTGACAGCGTAAATGAAATATAAGAAAGCAAATGATTGGATTGAAAGGACTGAAACGGTTTCCTTTTCGTAAGTCTTCCAGTGTGAGAGGTTCTTCGTGAGGTGCAGAGAATCATGCAGTGCTGACTCTTTCACTGCAATGACGTGGTGGAATCCGAAGCTGTTTTATTAAAGTAAAATAGATTTCTAGTACTGGACAAATTAATGGAAACTAAATCAAAACTACTCCAATCCGAAAAAGTCTCTCCCGAGCTGAATATCACTGCTTGGAGATAACAATGAAAAAAAAGTTATCAGGACAGCCTCAAAGTACAGAAATAATCTGATTAAAAAAAAATTCAAAGGTATCTAATCCCTTTGGCACCAAACTACGAATTTTGTATTTTATCCCAGCTGCCAACAAGAGAGAGAGAGAGAGAGAGAGAGAGAGAGAGAGAGGGCACAGAATAACACACACACACACACACACACACACACACACACACACACACACACACACACACACACACACACACACACACACACACACACCATTCAGCCATACATTCTCTTTTTTCCGTCAGTCTGTCCAAGCTTACTCAAACATGGAATCACCAGTCATTATAAAAGTTAGAGCCACTTGCACACATAAAAAAAAAAAAAAAAATAAATATGATACACTCCAACATCCGGAGTCCTGTCGCCTCCTCCTTGCTTTTTTTCTCTCCATGGGGTTCGGATAATCAGTCCAGTGAATCAGCAGCAGTTTCTCAACATCGATAACTTGGTATAGTCGCGGCGCACGTGACCTCTGGAGGTTTGTCATTATCAAGGTAAAGAGAAGAGTATACTGAGAGGTAAGTACAGCAACCCCCGCGCCGCGCTGATTCTGTGACGTCAGAGTTAATAAGAGAGAGATAGAGATAGAGAGAGAGAGAGAGGTGGGGGGTGGTGGAAGAAAACGGAATTCGGCTTGACAGAAAACCATCTGTATGTATGGTATGCTTTTTGTATTATGAATGTTCACACAGGTCGCTACTTAACACACTCACAACCTATGTATATTCCTCACGTCATCATTATCTGGGACATGTGACTGGAGGAGAATTACGAAGAATTTTGTACTGGTTTTCATTGGATCTATAATCTATAATAGTGTAAACTACATAATGATGATATATCAAAAGGGATAGCAAGTAAATATAGCTTGAGCAGGAAGATGATTATGCGAAATTATCCAGAGTTAGAAAGTTACACAAGAACCAGAAGCAGAATCGGAGCCCAATCCTGAGGAGGACACCTGAAGGCTTTGTAAGAATGTTTCTCATTTTTTATCCCTTTGTGATTTCCCTGTAAAGGGAGACTTAACATTCCCACCTCAAGTGCGGCTGTTACTTGTAGCCTTTAATTATATTCCTTAACTGTGGAGATAGTACGCTTGCATCTCTCACAAGCTTACATTCAGCTAGAAAACATACCAATATCATTTTTAAAGTGCCTTGCAATCAGTTAAGGGGAAAAATATAAGTAATTCACATAATGTCTTATTCTTTATTTACAATACCTGTATCATCTTACCTGACATGCTTTCTTAGTTTGGATATAAATTTTACACTTCTGAACCTCTCTATTCAGAATCCTTATTCTAAAATATAATCTGCATCTAACAAAGTAGTGTACAACATCTTCAGGGAAATTAACATGTTTACATATTAATCTTGGTTAAGTTTTTCATGCATTTCCTTCCAGATCTAAGTGGATTTCTTCTTCCCCATGATAACATTCCAAATATTTTTTCCATTATTTTCAGCTGTTCAAACAATTCATTTGATGGTGTCATCAGCTTGCCTTTACTTCCTACAAACCTCTCCTATCCAGGTCCTATCATCAGGTTTAACATTTGTTCCAAGGTGAATGAATATTTTTGAAATTTGTGGAGCAATAAACCCACCAACATACCTTAGGCCTTCTGTTTTCATGCATTCCCTCTAATTCCCCTTTTTGGACAGTGGAGGATACTGGGTACTATCATTCTTGCCTCCAATATCATACCGTGGGTCAGAAGAGGAAAAGCACTGCTGAAAGAAGTAATTCTGACTCAACTGTTTCTGTGTCAGACATGTCATTTGCTGAGTCACCAACATCCTACACAGAAAATGACCCCTCTGACAAAGAGTTATCTTCATTTTCCTTAATAATAATTATATCTGCTCCCCACCAATTCACAGTTTCTACCAAGAAGGTATGATCTTATCCTATACTTCACCTGAAGTGCAGATGGGTGCTGATAAGAGGTTCCCATTTGCCTCTAGATGTAACCAAACATGTGTTCTAGGCAGTCTTGGTTTAACCTGTACGTTAAAATATAGCCATAACTCCAAAGCTATTTTGTAGAAATTCATACAGTCTAAGCAAAGGACTGGGAGGATACAATTATTCCTCTCTTTTGAAATGGATACAGACTCTCTCTACCCCAACTTTCATGTCCCTGATAGTTTGCAACATGCTGTTTAAAACATCTGTTTGTGTTTTCAAGTGAATACCAAAACCTGACCTGGACTCTCTTTCTGCATTAGGTCTTTTAGAGTTTAAAACATCAAACCATGCATCTACTAATGCTATGAAGTTATTTGTATCCTCAGTCCTTGCTCCTTAGAAGTCCTTGCTTTCCAAAGTATCTAATTGATTTCTTGCAGTTGTTTCTGAAAGTAACTGTGCAGCTGAGTCTAACGTTCATCCTTTTTACTCCTTTCTACATCTATGTGTTTGTGTGACAAACGGTGACTTGTCTTTAAATCATATTCACTTCTGATGATTATTTCTTTAACACTACTGTTTGTCACAGTTGTGGCTTTGAATTTCCATGCAAAGTGAACCCATGATCTAAAATATTATTTCTGATGAGCTTTAATAGGTGGGGTGCATCAGTGAACACAAAAATTGGCCGATTAGAGGCATATGGGTTTGGGAAAGATGTGTTATTCACATTACTATCCAGTGTTTTCCACAATCTTACATTTGTGGGTCCTAGATCTCACTAACAATAGCCACAACAACAAATCCATCTGCATCTACTTCAAGAATTATGTTAAATAAAATGTCCCTTGTCATGTCACAGTCAAATTTATAAAACACAAGCTGTTTCCATGGCTTTATCAGTCCTCTAATCATGGCCCATTGGACACTACGTTTTGGGGCAAATAAAGTGCCATTTCCAATGTCATATGACCAATCCTGAGCAACTGCAGTCTCATCAAAAGAAAGAACACATAGTCGCTCATACTCAGACATAGTAAAAGCTTGATGATGCAAAAAGTTAATTACAGAAAACAAAATTCCTGGCTCCTACAGCAAATTTGGACACCCACCGGCTGATTGTGGCAGAAGAAGAGGCAGAGGAAATTTCCACTATTCCCTTAAAAAACTATAGGCTTTAGGACTTTAGAGTCAGAGCTCTTACTAATGTCCTCTTCCCTGCCACTTTCCTACGTGGTTTGATGATAAAAAACACAGTCTGATTTGATGTAAAAGTTCTACATCTTCAAAGCTTTGGAAACATCTTGTTGGCATTGGCTTTTAAAATTCTCAATTTCACTCCTTAAGGAATCTAACAATTCTTGAAATTTAATGTTTAAGGCACGTAAATAGTCTCTCTCTTTAGTGACTGCCCTAAGTTTTTTTTATGAAGATCGTTATTATAGGAAGACATGCGTCGAATGAACTTAAGCAACTTGTTTTCCTGGGGTACAGAGGGTGCGCTTCTGTGCCACCTTGATAATGTGGCTCCTATCCCCAGGAAGGGAGTGTCTGTGTTGTCCCTGGCCGCTCGTCACTTGCTAGCTGAGAGGAACCTGCAAAATTCAAGATACAATAGTTAATTAACATTTTATTAAGACAAAACCTTACACGTGTATTTGTTATCATGTGGTGTTCGAAATTCACTGGATTATTGAGTAAAGGAAACTGCTTTGACATGGTTTGGGGTATATGGAAAGATTAAATGGAGGACGATTCGTTAACTTGATATATGTGAGGGGTTATTATTTACCTTTGACACCTCGTAGGTCCAGCGATGGGGGAGTCAACGCACCTTGATAATGTGGCTCATCCTCAGGAGGGAGTGTCTGGCAAGTTGCCCCTGGCCGCTCGTCACTTGCTGGCCATGGAGAGGAAGCTGCAAGAATTCGTGGAACATTATTTATATATCTGAGTGGGTACACAAAGCACATGATATTTCAATCCTGAATTTTCCTTATTTAACAGTTGTGCTACAGCATAGCCCCAACTCTCACTTGATCTAAAAAATACACATTTACTAATGTCCCATGATATATATATATATATATATATATATATATATATATATATATATATATATATATATATATATATATATATATATATATATAATATATATATATATATATATATATATATATGAGAGAGAAACTGGATAAGCATGTCACAATTAAGGATCATTTTCAATATTTTACTTTTGCTTTATTTAAAAAATATCGAAATCGACTTAGCAACACCTAACTACACAGGTAATTTATATTTCAGTAGTTTTTATACTTCTAGGGTCTCTCTTCTATCCTAATTAATGATATGAATGTTAATAATTTCTCAAGTTGCATTTATACAATATTGGTAAAAGCACAAGACATCTTTAGGGCATTATTATTTCATAAACCACAAAGAGGGACTGGATACCTTTTTGAGTATATGTGTTCAAAGATACTGTAATAATAATTTGTTATATGACACAAGTGGGAGTGCTTGGTGCATAAAAGTATCATATACAAGTTGTAAGACAATATTAAAAAAATAAAAACAAAATGAAAAAAGTTGTGTTGATATTAAAAACTAATATCATATAATAAAGCTTTTGCTATACAAAACACACATGTTAAATGGCAACACTCGACCACCATAGTTTACTTCTTACACAGTAAAGGAACTTACTTGTTAAACTCGGTAGTTGAAGAGTAGGCACTGCTCCTTTCTTGAATGTCCTTTGTCCTGGAGGCATTGGTAAACCAAGCAATTCATACTTAAGGAAGCGTTCAAAGGCAGAACTCTCAAAATGACGGCTGCAAACAAAACGATGACCGATAATTCTGTGTCACATAATTCAATCCATTTTTTTTTTAAATTCTTCATCTTTCGGCAGTGCATGAAAATGTATTCTCTTGTCACCTTTCACATGAATGGATTTGCATCCACGAACTACACAAATTGTTGGCATGTTCACAAAATTATCTGTATTGCCATAGCCACCCCTAAAAAAAGAAAACGGAGTACCTATCCACAGGCAGGTGTGTGTGTGACTGGCGTGTGTTGAGCAGGATGAGCTGCAGTCTGTATTAACTATGACGTCATGCGCAGACCGAGACGCATTTTAGCTCCCCCTCACCCCCCCATGAAACTACCTTTCATTCTCTTTACCTTGGTCATTATCGTTACCCGGCAAGCTACCTTTAAACAGTGCGTCCGATTTCGTATCATATTATATACAAATCATATTATACACGAATATAATATACACGAATATTATATACGAATCATAAGCGTATCATATTATACACGAAATCGGACGCACTGTTGACGGGTAGGTTGCCAGGGCATGGTAATGACAACCTCAGAGTCACGCGCCACGACTATAGTATAAAGCCATCAAAGTCGGTTGCTACGGATTCACCACACTGATTCTCAATATTCATTGAGAGAAGGGCACGTGACAGGACTTTTGGTGACTGTACATTAAGCCTGTATGGATGATGTATATTTAACTCTCACTGCTCGTTTGCTATGGTTCTTAAATGTTTATAATTATGAAGGAGTCTATCTATAAATATTAATGTCGGACCAACTAGAAAAACACTGGCCATAAACTCTGTCTGGTCGTCGTAATACTGCAGTTGTAACTTGCATATAAATCAGTCCTCTGTTGCATGAATTTCCCAAAGTGAACCAGAGACCATAGCTTTGTATGTGTCTGTCTGGCTTTCTCTCTCTGTTCCGCAAAAGTATAGGTTTCTTTCGATCTGCAATTATCAAGTAAGTCTTCCTACTACCATAAAACCCAGTCAGCCGAGAAATAACCGTAATATCTGTATGGTCTGTGTATCAGCATAGTTCTCACCTGCTCGGGCCAGAATTCCATGACCATTGTACAACTGTAATCAAGGAGCAAGTCTTTTCATTAATATATACACCAGAGTTCCTAGGAATTAAATACGGTTCTTATCTGTATGGTGTATGTATCTGCTCCTCTGAACTGTCTGCATGCATTCCTTCACCTCCACGACGGGCGCGTAACACCCGTCCAGCAGCAAAACTCTCATCCCTTTTGTGTCCAACTCTCTAATGCAAAAGTTAACCGTTACTCCCACTCCTTCATTTATGCAACAGGTCAACTCTGGAACTGTCTCCCTCTGTCTGTATTTCCTGCTTCCTGTGATCTCCAGTCTTTCTTTCAAACGCAGTGTGTCCAGGCATTTCGAAATGATCGGATCTTGAATTTGGCTTTCTCTTGTATTTTCTTTTTCTCTTGGAAGGAACAACTAATTGCGGGTTCACGGCCTTTGGTTCCTTCTTCCTAGCATTAAAAAAAAAAAAAATCTATGTACCTGTAGCTCACCTTGGGCAGATATCGACCCCTTGTTGCATGAACGCCCCCAGGGTGAACCACAGACTGTTGCAGATGCTGAAGTCGTTGCTGACACCTGACTTGCCGTACATCTCTATCACCTGCGGGAGAAAGGGGAGGGTAGGATATGGCTACGTTTTATTATTATTATTATTATCAGTAGTGTCCTGGGACGTATACTTGCCTCGTCTCTCTCTCTCTCTCTCTCATACTATACTCGGAGCCTAACAATTTCTCAGAATGTCACTTAAGAGTTCCATAATTATTCGGCTAAAATGTGGAACAATATTATGACCGCGACTATACACCAATATTTTTGCGAGCCTTCTATGATATCTTAGGGTATATTCTGAATCAAGCCTAGAATAAGGTCGTTTATGTATTTAAGAACAGGATCTAATCAAACAGGATGGAGAGTGAGAGACTGACGAGGAGAGTGAGAGGAGGAGAGGGGGAAAGGGAGGGGGAGGCCAAGGATGAGATGGAGGGATAGAGTGGAGAAGTATATGAGAGAGGGGTGTGTGAGCTGGGAGCAGGGCAATGAAATGGCGGGGGACAGGGCAACATGGAGGCGATTTGTTTGTGGCCACCCCTTACGAGATTAAGGCGTCTTGCAATAGATAGATAGATAGATAGATCCAATCATGTTCACAATTTTAGCAGAAATATCTACGTATCTGCAAGACCAGAAAAATTCTTGTGGAAAACTGCGTAATATTTGAAGATGTATGGCAGAAGAAAGTACTTTAAAGGAACAAATGAAAATTTAAATTATCATGGTTACTAAAAGTATCTGAAAACTGTGAACGGGAATCACTTAATAACACTAAGCCATTACTTAACATATAAAAGCAGAAACCACTAAAGCCAAAATCAAAGCCAAACTGCACTCACTTGGGGAGAAAAACAAGACACAATTCTGTCCAGAGATCTACACTGCACAAGGTTCATAAACAAACTGAGCTAGAGGAAGAAATGACGACAAAAGACTGGCCACACACACACTGGAACAATGAAGCACTACCATGAACACTGGACATTGAATACGGACCCTATGAAACCATGAAACATTATTGGCAAGACTGATTTTAGGATTCAGCTTCTTAATTAATAGATAGTACTTTACCCGTGTAATGCATCCCCATGATCCCAAACGTACCAATAATGTGAAATTAACGAAGTACACAGTGTAAAATATACTCAGATCTGTAACTTTTCATTGTGTTCCAAAGCTGATTCGGAACACCCTACTGGAGCATGCCAAAGACCAAGCCTGATGGATAAGATAAGCGAACTTGTGTACAATATTTTAACATGACGGGTTCACAAGCAGTCCTCAATACCTAGCGTTCTGAAAATATCGATTAAAAACAGTCCCAAACTTAACACTAGGGAAGCTGTTTCTTAAGATATTTGCGGCTACCGTAAGTAATTTACAACTTATCTTGCCATAACGAGCTGCACTTTCGATCTGCAAGCATCACACATTGATTCCATTAACTCCTATTGAACTCTTGTAGCTGAAAATAATTGCCTGTTAGCTGATAAAATAAGCTGCAAGTGATTACGATGGTTCATTATTTAATTTTTGCGACCACCAGACGATTTTATTAAGCTTAGGGGAGCCTCACTAGTAACAAAGCTATTACAAATGGCCAAATCTAACTCATAAAGGTCGAAAAGTGTGCCCCGATGCTTAAAAAAAAAAAAAATCTGGTAACAGGTCAACAGAAATGTCACTGTACTGTTTCTTGCAACTTCTGTTCAAACGATTTTATTAGACGAAATGACCTGTACTGACGGGGTTTGAAACAGTCCCTAGTGCCTTTTTAAAGCTAGATTTCCCTTCCAAAGCTGAATAAAGTCGTCTGAAAGGAGCAAGAACAAAATAATAATACGCAAACAGAGAAGAAGTTAAAATGTGGTAAAATAATGGCAATGGAATCAGAAGGGCGCATCAACCAACAACCAGCCTTTGTGTTTTACGTGGCAGGAGGCTGACCACGTGTATACTTGGAGGTATATTTGCTGACGAAATTTCCTACGTGCCTTTCGATACTAAGTTCATAGAAAAGTTTTATTAGCAGTGATGTGGTGACGTGTGTGTGTGTGTGTGTGTGTGTGTGTGTGTGAGAGAGAGAGAGAGAGAGAGAGAGAGAGAGAGAGAGAGAGAGAGAGAGAGAGAGACTATGGGTGCAGACCTGACAGCCCGTCCACTGAGGCTCAGCCGTCCTTTTAGACAGCAGTTCCTTCCCTCACCAAATTACCCATCACCTCACCAGCACATTCCCCTAACTAGCTCACCTTCCACTCGCTGGGGCTGAATCTGCTGACGAGGAACAGGACGATGGAAACCCCGACGTAGGCGAAGACGATGCAGGTCCAAATCTCGTGGGAGAGTGGCGACATGAAGCTGAACACTCCGGGTTTCTCCTTGGCGGGTTTCTTGATCATGATGGAGATGCCTTGGGTCATGAAGGGCTTGGTGAAGTCGATTACCTGTTCCCTCGATGATGTGATGGTTAGTGGCGCGATTGCTATGTCCGCCTCCTGTTGCCCAGAGAAAATGTATGAGTTTGGAAGTAAGTTGGAGCCTTCATAAACGAAGCAAAATGGAAAAAAAAAAAATCATCATCATCATCATCATCATAATAGTAATGTATCGTGATGATGACAATTCTCTGTGATGCCGATAATTAATAATGATAATTGATACACAAACAGTTTTGCGTTATGCTCCAGTATACCCCCCCCCCTCACACACACCAACCCCCTTTACCGAAATACAGACATACACAAACCCCCAACACTTTCCAGAGTCACCATCCCCCCTTTTTACACACACACACACACACACACACACACACACACACACACACACACACACACACACATATATATATATATATATATATATATATATATACACACACACACACACACACACACACACACACACACACACACACAACCAACCCCACAAACAGTTCTTTCACTTTCACACACAACCCCTCCTCTCCCCACCACACACACTGATATATCCTGTTTATTTGCTACAGACTACATATTTCATTACGTCCACGGAACCGCTTATATTACAACACAATAGCGGCCGCCATTAACGAATATACACGTACAGTAAATGAGGAACTTATATTTCTCAATGCTCAGCTCTTCAGCCAGTCATGTCCCTCCTTATACAGACTGAGGTTTCATTCATAAATTACTTGTCCTTATCATGGGTAAATTTCCAAAAATCTCCACACGCAAAATTCTGACATACGTTCCACCTGGTAAACTGTACCATATGTAGTGTGGATTTAGATCCAGTCTAGATTAACTCCATCAGTTCGAGGAAGTTAGACATCCTCCTCATCCTTATAGTGCTGTTTCTAGTTGACAAGCAAAGCTGCTGTGGTGGAATTAAGTTAATCTCCTCTTTTTAGTATTACTGTTTATCCGCCTCATCCTCTCTATTATTATTATTATTATTATTGCTACTACTACTCCTACCACTATTATCAATATTTTTATTAAGTGATCCTCCTTTTCCTCCTCTTCCTCCTCTTATCTTTCCTGTCCCCTCTCGTTATCGTCATTACGCTCCACTTCTTTTCCTCCTTCCTCTCCTGTTTTTCTGTTCTTATTCACCTTTCATCTGCTCCTTTAACCCCCTCTTTTGCTCCTCCTCCTCCCTTACATTCTTCTTCCTCCTACTCCTCCATTTCTTCATCTCCTTTTTCTCTGGATCTCTCTATTGCTTGTCCATCTCCTTGTCCACCTACTCTCCTTCTTTTAACCTTCCTCCTCCTCCTTTTAATCCTTCTTTTGGCATTTTAAAATACCTCTTCCCACCTTCCTCTCTTTCTCCTCTCGTCCCCTTTCTTCTCAGTCTCCTACTGCCATCTGAGGGTTATTTCACAGCAGTATCTGACACTGACTGGTGCATATTTTCTCCCTTTAGTGCATTAGGAGTCCCCAGATGAAAACTATGTCTTGCCGTAAATTAAGCTCATTCACACAAGTTTCGACCTGAAAGATTTCACATAATCATACCGTAGAGAGAGAGAAAAAACCCGGCAAAACAGTGACAGTAAATAACTTTAAATCAATATAAGGTACTGTTACGGACACCAATCTTTTGACTCGCCTGTGATAACTGGTAGACACCGAGTAATGGCCCTCGAAACCTAGTACTGGGATCCCAGGACCTTAACAAATTCCTCTGAATACAGTGTTGTTGGTGAAGTATTATCTATGTTGTGGAACGATATTCCTGACCGCAGCTGTACACTATAACAATTAACAGATTAAATCATTGGCATTCAAATAGATAAATTGTAGTGCATTCATAAATATCAGAAGTGACAGTTAAGGTAATCCAGATAAATGACTAATAAAAACCAATGATTCCGCTTCCACTGTGTATCACCTGCGTGGACAGTAATGCAATTATCTCCATCCCCGAAGGAACCAACAGCCAGAGTAGAGCTCTTACCAGTGAAGCACATCATCACATTACAACAGAATAAATAATCCTCACACTTTAAGACATACCCCCACGTATCTATCCAGTTATAGAAACAAATTATATAATGTAGCAACTGGGGCTACACATTAGGATAATTACGACTAACTACCAGGTCAGTGTAACGAGCACCCTAACAGTTCTAATTCATGACTAACGTAAATGTGCTGGTAAACAGCAGGTATGCATACTAATAAATACCTTCCAAGCGTGAAATCATGATATCGTCCTAATCAAATAGAGCGTACAAATTCTTCCCAAAGCTCACTCACTCACGCTCACGGCCACACTATAGTCGCGGCGCACGACTCTGAGGTTGTCATTCTCGTACCCTGGCAACCTGCCATTCAAAAGTGCGTCCGATTTCGTATCATATTATACACGAATCATATTATTATGCATGAATATATTATACACGAATATTATTATACACAGACATAAACGAATCTCATGCGTCTCATATTATACACGAAATCAGACGCACTTTTGAATGATAGGTTGCCAGGGCACGATAATAACCTCAGAGTCGCGCGCCGCGACTATAGTTGAGTATACTCCTACCTAACAAATGACAAACTAGATCCACACTGGAAATTAAGTAACCTTCGCCATTAACCCTGATATATACATGATGTGTATACAGGAGAATCTCTATTATATATATTATTACTACTACTCTATTTCATTGCTTTAAATTTTTATATTATTTTCGTGTTACAGTTCTTTTCCACGTGACTTCACGGGTCATGTGACTTTTGTTTACGGCGCCATACTGGACGGCAGATTGTCGGTCGTCTAGAGAGAGAATTGCAAATTCCACAATGGTATTCCACTGTTGTACCTTCGACTGTAACACAGGGCAGAAAAGTGGAAGTTAGGTAAACTTCTGCCGGTTTCCAGCCAGTGAGGAAAGGCAAAAGAAGTGGATAGCTGCCACGAAGAAGGAGAATTGGCAGCCGACGGCCTACACCCGACTCTGTAGCAGCCATTTCATAACAGGTGAGCCACCCCCACCCCCTCCAACCCCACCACCATCCCCCCCACCGCCACTCCACCCCCCCACCCCCCCACCCCACCTACACATTCCCACCACCCTCCAACTGCCACACAAACTCCCCCACCCCCACCTCCACCCCACCACCGTCCCCCACCACCCCATACTCCTACCCCCAACAACCCCCTACTCCCACTTTCAAACCCCCAACCCCCACACCCCATGCCCCCAACTCCCCTCCACAAGCAGCCCAGCCCCCCACAAGGCCCCCCACCACCACTCAACCCCCTTCCCCTTCACCCCCTACCCGTCCCACCCCTTACCACCCATCCCCAACCCTCCCCCACACCCTCACCCCCACAACCCAACAACCCCACCCCCCAAACCAACCCTAATCCCACCCCCTACCCCACCACCATTCAACCCCCCCACCCTCCCTCCACCTCCTTCCCCCACTCCCACACCCCCACCCTACACTCATCAACTACTCAATTCCCAGTCAGTGTATACAATCCCTCCTCCCTTGGCCCCACGTCAAAAATATACTGATTACCAAGACGATTTACATGTACTTATTGTCAATTCCAGCGAGATTTATTACACGTTTTTACCTAGAGGGATGCCCCGGTGAACTTTCACGGGGTGTTCACCAAACAGTGATAGAGATCGCCAAGGTAAAAGAGAATATGAGAGGTAGGTTCACCACCCCCGGCTCACGCAAAAGCTGTGATGTCAAGGATAATACAGAGAGAGAGAGAGAGAGAGAGAGAGAGAGAGAGAGAGAGAGAGAGAGAGAGAGAGAATGGGCTCGTAAAATAAAACGACTGTAATGGTATGTAAATGTAAACTGGCGATTTCCGGATCATTTGGTAGGTGTTAGTGTTGGTGTGCTCTCGACCAGTGATCTCTGTCGATATTTTCAGTTGTTTTTCTCATAATCAGCTAGCTACAGGCACCTGTGACGTCGGATCTGTGTCTGTATGACCCTGTATACGACGTTCCTACATTCTCTGAAAACACACAGTTCTTCTTGATGACATATTTCATAATAGGTCAAAAACATAGCATTAACCTTTTCATTGCTGTGCATGCAGTTTAGGATGCAAACAAAAGTAATCCATATAGGAAATCATTAATTATTTAAAAGCTCCCTTATGTTTTGAGTTGGTATCACCTTTCACATGAACCGATCTGCACCCACGAACAATACAAACTGTCGGCATGTTCACAGAAAAAACCCATTTGCAATCGTCGCTGAACTCGCCCGGCAGTACAATAGAAAACGGAGGCCGGGGAGCTCATATCAGAGAGTAGGTAGGTAAGTGACTGGCCCTGAGGCTGAGTCCAGGCTGCGACCCTCAGTCTGGATTATCTGTGACGTCATGCGCAGACCGAGACACGTTTTTGCTCCCTGTCCCCCCAGTGTGAAACTACCTTATAGTCTCTCTGCCTTGGAGATCGCCATATCTGAGACCTGGTTTCGGTCTCCCATACTTGAAAAGAGTGAATTTCTCCCTAGATATGGTGTAAGCATCCAGCCTCAAACACCTTATCTTGTTCCTGTACAGATCTTGGTGGCGTTGATCCAGATTTCTGCATATATCAGACAGTTCATTCTCTGACAGCCCTGTCTGGACAGCCATTACTGCGAGGAGTTTGCCATCCAATATGGAATCGTAAAAAAAACACATGATTTCTGTCACGTCACTGGAAAAGGTTTATTCTCGATGGAAAAGTTTCAGAACAGGGGCTCGGTTTATTCGAGCTGGCGTCTTCATGAATAACCCTGGTAATTTTCTACACAAACTGTCACAGGAAACGCTGAATTCATAGTTTTTTGTTATTTTATTATTTTATATATTTTACATTATTAATATTACAGCAAGGATTCCTGGTATTTGGACGGTGAATGACTGGTTACGTGGCCCACTTCTCTGGGCATATTGCTGATTAGTTCTCCGACTAGCATATTTTTTTTTCTATTCCTGGCTTGCTGTACCCTGCCTAACTCCACCTGTAATGTTAAAAAGGCGGGATAATGATGATGATGATGATGATGATCTAAATACTTTATTATTGGTAATATAACAGTTTTGGGAACAGCATCAATATGTATACTGTACACTCCCCATAAAGACAGTTCTCGACAGTAGAAGGTCTTTAGTACACATCATGTATATAAATTAATCATTACAATGATAATACATTTTAAGTCATAAGATTTTTAGGTTTCTCATCAAAGAGAACTGTGTTGACTAATGCTTAAGAGATGGGCCCACGATAGCTACATCTATCCATTTAGGTATTCAAACATCTATCTGCATTAATTTATCCACCCACCCATTCAATTTGTCAACTCTGTTTGACCCCGCATTGAGAGAGAGAGAGAGAGAGAGAGAGAGAAATACAAGCTTGACTGACGCTTTGTCTTCCTTTTCAAAGAAGATTATTGGGTTGCACATTTTATTTCATTCATTAATTCATTCACCATCTAATCCAGTGTTGTCCCATGCGAAGCGTGGGTGCCCGGGGCTAAGCAAGTTGGTCCTGACATTTAAGATGGGTGACCAGCGTCACTCATCCCTGATTGGCAAGACGTGAGCAATAAACCCCAACCACCCCTTGGATAAAAACCTGCACCGGCTCAATACGATTGGAGCGCTTTAATTGCCCACTAAACCACCAGGCAATAATCTGGTTATATGGTTACCACCCGGCGTAATAAATGGCTTCCTGGTGTACAGGAAACCATTTGGCTTGTCACTCAATGCAGTGTCACCCGTGGACAGAAGGAAGAGGAAAGAATGAAGGAAAAAATGACAGAAAAGGAAGGAAGGAAAGAGGGAAGGTAGTGAGGAAAGGGCAGTCACCCGAGAGCAGCGCTACATCGAGTGAGTGGATGGTGGGCACCCCTACCGTATAATTAAAAAATAAAGGCTCCTTTTTTTATCTCATTTAAAAGCAGGTCAGAAATCTAACACATCAAGAATAATTTTTGGTGGCACGTTATTTACACTTGACCTAGGTGGGGGGATTCTCTCTCTCTCTCTCTCTCTCTCTCTCTCTCTCTCTCTGTTTGGGAGACCTCTTGTAATGCAAGGTTAAATGACAGCAATATTATCCCACAGGTTCTATTAAGCTTCTCCAAGGCTGAATAAACTTAGTCCGGAGATGTAAGACTAACTTACAAAATATATTTTGTGAGAGAATGAGTTAAAATGGAGAAGAGAAAACCAATGGAGGGTAACTGAAGTAAAACTAGGCAACACTGACCTGTCTCACCAGCTCCCCCACCATGCCGTCCCAGCCGCCGTACTGGCCATCGTTCTGGCCACCGTACTTGTTGTCCTTCACGAGCTGCAATGTGTCTGCGGGGGAAAAAATAGGTTAACAGATAAATATGGCAGCATGAACAAGTTAATATGATTATGAGATATTACTGGGCATCACTGTCATTCTGCAAATTTGTTAATATCTAGGGGAAATTAAGAAAAAAGAAAAACTGTGTGTATGAACATTAATAAAAGGAAATCAGTAAGAAAACAATAACATATGTGTGATCAGGAGAAAATTACCCCTACACGTTGCAGGGTATATTGTGGGAAACAGACGCGAGAGTAAACAGATAAAAGGAAAGAAAGTAGCACGTCTACAATAACATAACTATGTGCCAGAAACAAAACCCCACATTGCGAGGAAAAAAAGATGACATTAAACATGAACACCCAGAGAGCCCATACCTCCACTATGGCAACACCATCCCCTTTAACTGTGTTTCAGACCTCGACCTTTTGGTTGCTCCAAATTTAAACACTTGTCCCTTTGATATTCCAGTCATTATATTAAACAAAATTGCCTGAGGTTACAATAAAATAAGGAGGCAATCATTGTGGTGAAGGGAATCTCTAATGCACCATAAATATCTCCTGCACCTAACTCTGAATAAAAAGGAGGAATAACTGCCACTAAAGAAAGAAACTTATGTCACCAGAAATAACACTTTCACAATCTATAGACACTTTCACTTATTCTGCACAGGCTATCACAAGACGATTACATTCAGCTCAAGCGATATTTTGCCAGTCAAAGAATTGATGCCTCACAATTAACTTTTTGCACAACTAGAAACTTCCGCAGGTAAAGAAAATGGTAGGAATTTTTCATGAATATTATACCAATATGCGTCCACAGTAGAGAAAACATTAACACACGCAAACATCTCTTTACTTCTAACATTTCTATTTCAACACTTAAAAAATGAGTACTTTTCTTTTCGTTCTGTTCCCTCCCTCACTCTCTCTTCTCCCTCCTTCCTTTTCATCTCAACCTACACACCCGGTGATCGTCTTAACACTCAAAGAACATTTACTGTGGTCAAACAGCAATTTGATGTGTCAGAGGGTGGCTAAGGTTGAAGCATGTAGGGGACGCACTGAAGAATTCATCCTCAGTGGAACCGATTCTACGTCGATCTGGCCCTGGCAACTGAACCGCGCCATGTTACCAACCACAGGACCTTCCTCCACCCTGACATACAAAGCAAACACTTCCTAAGGCTCTAAAAATGCATTAGTATTGTTATACCACTGGGACCGTGGGTATGTCAACAACGATGCGTATACAAGCTAGGACGTTAATAAAAGGCCGCTGAACACTGCGTTTTATTCCTACCTGGCATGGGTGAGGCACACTTGCATAACACTGACTTTTCCCTCCCACGTTAACTCAGTCCTCCACTGATTACTACTCGTTCACTGTCCATTAACTGACTCAATGATGCTCACTTACTGACTCTGATTACTCCATCCTTCACTGATTTTCTCTCACTGTCTGACTCAATAACACTGACTCTATCTGTCACTGTCCGTCCACCACTGATTCACTGACTGCATCACTAACTATGCACCTGCTCACTGTTCACTGATTGTTTGTTACAGACTCTCTGACTCACTGCTTGACTGACTCACTCTAGGACGCAAATTAACGGTCCTCTACTACCTGGCTCACTGACTAAACTCAAACTGACCCTCCCACACAACCCACTCCATCTGTTGCTCTTGACCAACTGCCAGAAAGCGGGTCAGGTCCTTTTTAAATACCCTCCTTCCCCCCCTTGGCAGTCCAGAACACTCTCAAGCTCAGGAGAGAACTCACACTGTGTGATGCAATAATGCAAATTCTAGAGCCTAGGACAGAACGCACATTTTCCCATGCAATAATGCACTTAAATTAACAATACACAATAACCATAATGACAAGAACTAATTCCTAAGGTACGTAAGAAAGTAAACAAAACAGACATGCCGAAATTTCCACAATGTTCTTCATATCTCCAGATACAAACATTAACCTAATCCTATGGCACAACACTTAATTTCTAAAATGTTCATCACAGTGCCAGATATAAAACACTAGCCTAATCCTACCAGCATAACAATATCTATCTCAAGCAAAGCACCAGAAAAATAATGTTTTACAGTAAGATGGAGTTCGAAAATTACACAAGACTCTCCTGAATTGTAAACACACGAAACTGTCTACTTGTAATAAGGTAACCTTCTTACATCTTTCGCGAGACGGAAGGCAAAATATGTCCATGAACTCTCAGCAGATAAAAAAAAAAAAAAATCAGAAATACCTTCTTTACCTCCAACAACACTAAATATGGAGTATTTGAGCAGAACAGAAATTTGCTTACACAAATACCTTTTGAAAAAGAATGGATATAGATACGACACTCTCAAAATTACTCATTACCCCCCAAAATACACCGAAAAATCAAATACTCTCATTTAATTCTATGGAAAAAGGGCAAGAAATCGGAAAGGCCCGTAGCTTCGTCCTCGTAACGATCATTCCAAGATATCTACCTAAGACACCCTAGAAATACTACTTTACCCTCTAATACCTTCCCATTTTCCAGCACAAGCCCTCAAACTCATATACTCACAGTTAATTCCGAGGAAGGATGCCAAGAGGTCAGCGAGGTCTTTAGCGTATCCCTCGTAACGATCATTGCCAGTGTAGTTACCGTCCTTCCTTAGCATCAAGAATGGCTTTTCCTGTGATGAAAGAAAACGGGGCCGCTACATTATCCCAAGGAACATGGGATCACACTAATTTTTCAACTAATGTATATAAAATTCCTCCTTCTGAGAGAGAGAGAGAGAGAGAGAGAGAGAGAGAGAGAGAGAGAGAGAAATGAAAAGGCAGCACCAGGTAACAAAGACCAAATGGCACTAAGTCGCATCACAGAGTGAAAATATTTACAAGGAGGAAACTAAGGGAAAACGGAAGATAAAATTAAATGTCATACAAAATCCCTAAATGAGTTAAAAAGGACATTAAACGGGTAATAGAAAAATACCGAGACTCACTTAAAATATCGCTTAAATCTGGAGGTCGGCAGAGAGAGAGAGAGAGAGAGAGAGAGAGAGAGAAGGGAGGGGGGATACACGCACCAATATGGATGTAACGATGTAAGATCTGTCAGCCATCACCAGGTCAGTCATGTGGCTCGTGTACTTGACCGCCACTGTTTCCAGCCCTCGGGTGTCGCTCCACGTCCCGATCTGAAAGAGAAATTTTAAAAATATATATGAATGAATGAATGAATGAACAATCTAGCCCCAGGCAACAAAGGCCATGTGACACAAGGTAGAAAAGGATAACGGCAGAGCGGAAAGTGGTAATTTTAAAGGTTAACTACGTGTATATACGACAAAGGAAGCAGACGGGTAATTATGAACTGCAAAGGACATTCAAGTGACTAAGAAAGGGCATAAGACGTGTAACAGATAAAAAGAGAGATTAAAACACACACACACACACACACACACACACACACACACACACACACACACACACACACACACACACACACAGCCATTTGTCCGGGTCGCTCCTCAGGTGGATGATAAGTGCTCTTGTTGCTTAAGCAGACGATTTTATTCAGCTTAATACAGACTCTTCGAACTTAAGAGATTCTATCGTATAAACCTTTCACGAACCCCTTCCTTCCTCGAGGCCCATCCTTGGTTGGGGAATATTCTCTTTCCGTCTCTCAACGTAAGTAAGGTCTTTGTGGAAGAAGCACCTTGACCTCTGTGTAACTCTGCCGCCTCCTCCTCCAGTCCTTCTCTCCACCCGTTCCTTTTTCTATCCTTCTCCCTCTTATCCTAATCTTTAGTCCTCTCAAACAACTCTCTTCCATTCCTCTCAACCTTCACTTGCGTCCGTCCAACAAGGATGCGCAAATTGCAGACAAGTGATTATCCAGGCGTAATAAGCAAAATAAATCACTAAGGAAGAGGTGCTTGAGAGCCACCTAAGCTGACGAGAATACCACCTTTCGGGTTGCAATGTGGGTAGCCGAGGAGGCTTCGTTGCATCTCCTCCTCAGCGATTTATTTTGCATATTACGACTCAACATTTGCCTGTATGCTTTTTATATCGCTAACATATCGACACTGATTGTATCAACAAAAAAAGGAGAACATCGAGGCGTAGTGTGCAGCATACGTCGCTAAAAAAGAAGTGCTAGGAAGTGACCGTGATCACTTAAAATACAGCCTTAGACCTCGTGACTGGTATGTTTCTAAGAGATTAATTCAATAACCTGTCTTACACTTGAAAAAACCAATTACTTTGTTACTTGGAGAAAATGTTATTCGTGACAGATTTTAACATTCTTCATGAACTACTTTTCCCTCGTGTACCGCTGACCTA
Organism: Coenobita brevimanus; assembly: GCF_032717465.1. Classification (NCBI taxonomy): domain Eukaryota; kingdom Metazoa; phylum Arthropoda; class Malacostraca; order Decapoda; family Coenobitidae; genus Coenobita; species Coenobita brevimanus. Next base: position 38,033,268 of record NC_136954.1, read on the forward strand.
CTTAGTCCCGTAACGATTCTATTTATTTGAAGCTACGTCTGTACAAATTTATACAACTTTGGACGGAGATGTAGGAGTCAAAGGGTTAACTAAGGCTAAATCCTCAAGTTAAAAGTCTCACCTACTGTATACTGAATAAAATAATTTAGTTAGAAAAGATAAAATAAAAAGGAGCAGCGGAAATGAAGGTGGCACGTAAACTGCCTGTCGCAGGGGGAAATATAATGCAAAGTAGTGAATGACGGGGAAAGGGATGATACCGTGACTTTTGTTATCTTGTATTATCACAGGGTTGCATTCCGCAGCACCTCTTCCTTAGCGATTTCTTTCTGGAAATGGCTGGTTAACGCCCTTCTGTACGTTATCAATGCAGAGTATGGCGATATTAGAATGCCTTAAGTAACACGGATATGGTCATTAAAGTGTGACAAGCAAAATAAGTTGCTCAGGAAAGGGTGTTAGGGGGCTTCTTTAGCGAATGAGAATACAGATTTCAGTGGCTTTGGCCAGTTCGTGACACCTCTCCTTAGCTACTTATTCTGCACATCGAAAAAATAAAAAAAAGAGAAAAAACAGTATCCTCTTGACTGTTACTGATGCCAACTACGTCGATATAAAAACGATATATGTAGTGTACAAAGATAAATCACATAGGATGAGGAGCTGCGAAGCCTCCTGTGCTACCCATAATACAGACCTACAGTAAGTCCATAATAGCATAAAGTGAAGAGGGTGGCCGGAGTTGGTGAATGGGAGAATTATACAGAAGGTTGTGTTGGCGGAGAGAGACACAGACCCGTTGACAAGACCCGGGTTCATGTTGGTGCTGGGACAAGACATGATGCTGGGGGTCTGTATTCAGCTGGCATCTTATCTCTCAGGCTCCTGTGACTCACTCCTAGCTCAATAAAGACGTCTGGCATTGGCTGAATAGAAATGGTTGTCCCGAACATGCGAGAGTTTAGTGACACGACTCCATAACATTTTACTATTTCCACAAATCTCTGACTATATCTATCTATCTACCAATTTATATGTCTACCCGTCCATCTATCTATCTATCTATCTATCAGAAGAGGGTTAACCAATTTGGAGGACACAGAGGACTCCACAACATTTTACTACGTATTTTCAAAGACTCTCTCTCTCTCTCTCTCTCTCTCTCTCTCTCTCTCTCTCTCTCAATCTATATCTATCTAAGGAGTAAACTAATTTCCAGGGCAGACAGGACTCCATACACTTTACTATTTTCCCATACCTCTATCTATCTCTACATATCTATCTATCTATCTATCTAAACACACACACACTAGAGGTCTGTCCTATGTTGAATAATGTCGGCTGGTGGTAAGGAAAGCAAACACATTACCTTACAAAAATGAGGTACCGGTAATGGGAACTGCTTATAAATCCTTTGCTATGAGAGGTCCATCTAAATACCGGTACAATAAGTCGCCTGGTGGCAGCAAGAGTTAAATAAGGAAATACGGTATACGATGTGAAAGGGGCTAAAAATGTCGCCAGGGATGGAAGGGAACGACTGACGCAATGACCACCTCGGCACGACATAATTCTGAGCACGACCACTGACGACACGCTGCTAAATTCACGACGACAGCTGAGTGGGGAGGGGGGAGGTGGAGGCAGACAAGGGTGGGACGATGGAATGACTGTGAAGGAGGAAGATGGACAGAAAGAGACGGAGGAGGAAGAGGATAGAATGGCAGTGTAAAAAAAAGAAAAAAAAAAAAAGGGAAAACGACGATAAAACTTAGAATTAACAGTGAACGAGTAATAATTTATAGCCTACATATGCAAGAAATATTTAAACCTTTGAGAGTCACACCCACCCCAAGCATCCACCACATCAGTACATCTCAGAGAGTGTTCTTTGTCATTGGACACATTCCGGACACATCACAAGCACCTCAGACACACACCAGACGCACAAGCACACCAGATAAGCTAACATTACCCACTCTACCCCCCCATGAGAGAGAGAGAGAGAGAGAGAGAGAGAGAGACTCGTTCTTCAGAAAGGTATAGTCACAGTACGGGACACACACACTGATTGACCGTCCCTATTTATGGGGCAGAAAGCTAAAAAAAAAAAAAAATAATAATAATAATAATAATAAAAAACACTGGCAAATTTGGGGAAATATGGAAATAACGTGATAGGCAAATTATAAACAACAAAAACGGAAGAATAGTGAACGAAAAAAAATACACCAAGATAAATATGAAAAACAATGAAAAATAATTGTAAAAAACTATGGACACATAAGGGGAAAAAGGATAGACAATTACGAAACTGAAAATAAATAAATACAAGACACCACAAAAAATGAAGAATAAACAATTACGCAATATATATTTTAAAAATAATGAAAAAAAGATGCTCAAAAACGTAAAAAAAAAAAAATAATAACTGGTAAGGAACCCAAATTCAGCTAAAAAAAAACAGAGTGCACAGACCCCATCACGAGAACACACACACACACACACACACACACACACACACACACACACACACACACACACACTGTCATCCTCCAAGACAAGACCGATGATTGAATCTAATAAATTCAAACACGAACTGCGACAAACAAAGAAACTAGAACAATGAAAGCCACCAAACAACAGCATGGGAAACTCAAGTCAGCCTACGAGTAAAGCCCGGTGAATAATATTTGATAAAAGACGAAGGCAGGATCAAACAACAAACAAAGAAAAATACATAAAACGGCATTTTAGAATGAACCAAAAACTGTCAGCCTGAAAGTAATGCTCAGCGAATGACTGTGATAAATATAAAATTATGCATGATTTACAGCACGAAAAAGTAGGAAGAAATTCGAAACAACTAAGAACACTGAACCACGAAATCTAGAAAAACCACCCGCTGAGGAGGCAGTAAAAATCACCAAAACCAATGTCAGTCTATTGTAAGCCCTGTTAACGACAATGAAAAAAGTAATATAAAAAAGCAATATAAAATATATAATAAAGTAATATAACACTAAGCATGGGGGAAAACTCGCAAGAAAATATAAAGAAAAAGAAAAAAAGAAAAGAAAATTAATATTAGCCTAAAGGTTAAGCCTTGTGTAAGACAATAACTGATTAAGCAGCAAGGACGTAACGCGAAACTCCGGAGCAAAAATACACTAAACACCAACACACACACACACACACACACACACACACACACACACACACACACACACACACAATACCAACACCCAACAAAAACGCTCAAACATTAAAGTCAGGTTAGAAATAAAGCTTAGTTGTAGCTGTTGTTTATTTGTTGTTGTAACCCCAGGCTCTTATGAATATTAATTAGGCGAACTGCAGGCTGAATATGGGCAGCTCAATATCCTTCCAGCAGAGGACAGAGAAGGGGCTAATGATCGTTTGTATATTTAGGCAGCAGAGCTGGCTATATCGATGCCATCACAGGCAGGCGTCCCTCACCAGCCTTGTGAACGACGAAAATAGATTCTACGCGACCAAAACAGAAGCATATACGAACCAAAAGAAACTCCTAAATAAAACTGACAAAATCATGATAAAAACGAAAAACACACGATAAAAAATACTAACAGAACCACAATATAAACGAAGAAAAATACAAGCAAAATCACGATTAAATGAAGGAAAACACAAACAAAACCATGATTAAACCGGAAATACAAAAACACGAAAACACGAAAAAAATAAAAGCGAAGATACACAAACAAAACCATGATTAAAACGAAAATAAAACCGATAAACGAAAAATAAAACCTGGAAAAAAGAAGAAAAACAAGCAAACCCTCGATAAAAACGAAGAAAAAAACAAAAGCACGAAAACAATTAAAAAACAATAAAAACTAGGAAAAATGAACAAAACCACGATAGAAACGAAGAAAAAATTAAGTACGAGCAAATATGATTCTGCTTCAAGTTATGTCTCTTTGAAGGCCAATAATACTTCCTAAGCGACCACGATGGAGCATAAACGACCGAACCTCCCGGAAAAAAGGATAAAAACCGATAACGTGGGTGATTAATAACACTTAAGATGGAGGGAGGCTGGGAGGGCGAAAAGGGGGTAGGCTGAGGGAGAAAGGCAGGGAGATGGGAAGGAGAGGAGGTTGGGATGGATGGACGGGGGGAGGGAGGAAGGCTAGGGTGAATGGAGGGAGCGAGAGGGGAAGGCTAGTAGGGAGGCTGGAGGGAGAGAGAGAGGGAGGAAAACTGGGCTGAAGGGAGAGAAGGAGGGAGGATAACAGGGCTGGAGGGAGAGATGGAGGAAGGATAACAGGGCTGGAAGGTGAGAGGGAGGCTTGCAAGGATAGAGGAGGAAGACCGATGGGGGAGAGAGGGAGACTGGCAGGGAGAGAGAAATGGAGGGAAACTGATGACGGGCAGAGAGGAGCTGACAGAATTGGAGGAAGGATGTACGAGACGGGAGGATAGAGGAGAGGAAGGAAGGAAGGAATAAAAAGGGGAGGCTGGCAAGGAAGGAAGAGAAAGGGATGAGAGAGGGAAGGATGGAAGGTGTGAGGGATGGAGTGGGGTTGGGAAGGTAGGAGGTGGGAGGGGAGGAGGTAAGACTAGTAGGCGCAGACAAAGAGGTGAGAAAAACGGAGAGGAAAGTGGAAGAATGGTTGGAGGAGAGGGAGAGAAGGCAGGATCAGAGGGAGAAAAAGCTGGAGCAGGAGAGAAGGTTGGAGTAGAGGGAATGAAGGCTGGAGGAGGAAGGGCTGGGGTAGAGGGAGGAAAAGTAGAAGAGACGAAAGGCTGGAGGAGAAGACAAAGAGAAAATGACTGCCAAGAGTGGATAGCAGTAGGGTGGGTGGATGAGTAGTGTGGTTGGGGAGTGCATGGGTACTGTGAGTGGGGAATGGGTGGGTGGATGGGTAGTGTGGATGGGGGAGCTGCTGGGTGGATGGGAAGTGGATGGGTGGAAGGGGAGGATGAGTGATGTGGATGAAGAGAGGGTCGGTGGATGGGTGGTGTGGATAGGAACTGGGTACATGGATGAGTGAAATGGATGGGGAATGGGTTGATGGAGAAATGGGGAGTGGTTGGGTGGATGATGAGTGGGTGGGTGGATGGATGAGTGGATTGGAAGTGGGTGGGTGGATGCGTAGTGTGAATGGGTGGTATGGGTGGGTGGATAAATGGTGTGATGGGGAGCGATTCTGAACGCAAGTGTGGATGTATGGCGTGGATTGGAGAGTTGGTGAGTGGATGAGTGATGTGAATAAGGAGTCTAGGGGTGGATGAGGGAATGGATGGGTAAATGGGTGAGTTAGAGGGATGAGTGGGTGGGTGGATCGAGAAGTGGGTTGGGGAGTGGGGAGAGGTATGCTGTGAGGATGGGTGAATAAGAGGACAGGGTGAGTAAGTGGTGTGGATGGGGGACTGGATGGGTAAGTGGTGTGGATGGGGGACTGGATGGGTAAGTGATGTGGATGGGGGACTGGATGGGTAAGTGGTGTGGATGGGTAAGTGGTGTGGATGGGGGACTGGATGGGTAAGTGGTGTGGATGGGGGACTGGATGGGTAAGTGGTGTGGATGGGGGACTGGATGGGTAAGTGGTGTGGATGAGGGACAGGATGGGTAAGTGGTGTGGATGGGGGACTGGATCGGCGGTACGGAGCTAGGAGTGGGTGGGTGGAAAGGTGAATAGGTGGATAGAGTGGGTGGATGGTAACCCGGTCAACGAGAAGACGTCATTTTACACCATTCTTCCTGCCTCCAAGCGATTTTGTTCAGCTCAGCAGTGACTCTTTGAACTTGAGGGGTGAAATACAGGAACCATTATCCCCTTCACTGACACAAGTTCTTCCTAATTTGTATAAAATCTCACGTCCCAGCAAGCAAGAAGAATGACGTACTAGGGGTGAAGTGGTTAATTCATTCAGTAAGGTAACCACTTAAGCCATTCATGTCAATGTAGTTCATTCTTATTTTGACACTGATTTTTTCCTTCGGTTTATTTCACATTGCGATGTGGCAGAAAAAGACACTACTATGGCTCTACATTCTTTCTCCAAAGCGCTTCTTCTTGACTAGCACCATACTCAAGGTTAATCTCTTGATTCAGCTAGGCATTCAAGACGGAGAGATGGCAAGTTTAGGCCAAGTTAAGGTGAACAGAATATACGTGCTTCTTCAACTTCGGAGAGAGACCTAGTACTGAAGAGTTTAATGAAGGCAGTTTTTAACTCATCTTGCATACCATTTACACGTTTTACAAGCTAAGTGGCTTGAATTATACCACGTGTGTGAGTACTTGTATTAACTTCTACCCTCAGACGAGTAATACTTAAGCTCATTCTTGCCATTTCCAGACGATTTTATTCTACTTGGGATTGGTACTTGTGGTGATGAGGTTAATGAGTACTACCTCTAAACCCTCCAGCTTGAAAACGATCTGGTCTGAAGAAAATCGTCTGGTGATAGCAAGAGACTGAATAATGCATCATGAGACTGAAGGCGTTACTATGTCAAATACAGAAATATAATGGTGAAGATGTGGTGCTCAATGGCCTAGGAGAATACAGGCCGAGGTGATCTTTGGACGTGAATTAGTGGATAGGAGAGCTCTGAAGTTGGCTAGCAGGGCTTTTAAAAGGTAGGCAGAGGTGAAAAAGTGAAAGAACCCTAAATAATAACAAGTGCATTCAGTACTGCCATGCAATACAAAGTCTCCTACCGAATGATAACCATACATATGTATTGGGCTTGGGAGAAGATGACTGACTGTTGCGTGCAACACACCGTCATGGTATGGGGAAAAAATGAAAGAAGTTATATCGAAATCTCTCCATGCATATGAGTACTACAGAGCGTACACGGAATTGCAGATGGACAGCACCCGATCTTGTTTGAATCCCAAGTGTGACCTTGACCTTGGGAGTAGATGGATGGTTTTTGCTCGTGACTCACCATCATGGTATAGGAAACAACTGTATGAAGTTATATCGAAATCTGTCCAGGCACGTGGAAGTTACAGAACAGACCACGAAGTTATTGACGTCCTGACGGAAATGCGCAACCTAGAGTCCCCGACCGGGGACTAATAAGCAGATGGCTTTTGGAAATGGACAGTTAGGTGGGTGAGTGATTTCTCAAACCGCACCACGTTTTTTTTGCATTACTTCTGTAACCAGATCGTTTTGCTAAGAAGAGGTACGGCTTATCAAAATGGTGTAGTTAGTTACAGACTTCATAAACCCCTTCTCTGCTAAACATCCTTCTTAAACTTGATGAAATTGCCCAAAGGTAGGAAAATGTACCAAGAGAACAAGTCGCTGGATTAAATGGGGGGATAGGTGAATGTGCTTGATTAAATGAGAATGTGTTTGAGTGAATGAGGTCTAAAGATGAATAAGGAGGTAGTCTTTATCGATGGGTGAGCTTTGGAAAGAGAAGATGGATAATTTGTGGTTCTGGGTAGCAGGTTTCTTAAAAAAAGAGGAGGTATACAACAGGATAATAGCCAGTTTGCTTTCATCTGACAACTGAGCCACTCTCGTATCTCACATACAAAATGGTAGTAGTGTGAAATTGGCGAATCTAAGTTATAAGGTGAGTCTCCCTGATAACTAGTCAAATTTATTCTCTAACTCAGCTTCACCTAGTCATCAACTGACCTGAGATGGGTTATGGATCTCTGTCATGTTAATATATATATATATATATATATATATATATATATATATATATATATATATATATATATATATATATATATATGTATATATATATATATACCTAGGCTGCTTCCCCCAAGGAAAGGGAGGTAGCCGAGACAGGACGACTCACTCTCCATTTACTCATCCATTCAAACACATTCATTCGCATCTTATATATATATTACTGAACCAAATACTGAGCCAATAGGTCGGCTCTGGAGGTTGGGAAGGGGTTTGAGGGGCTATGAAGGAGGGCAGCTTGGGAGGGGATCAACGGTGTTCTTGGTGTGTCATGGGTGTGAATAACGACGCCTAAGGAGTCAATACAGTGCCACTGCTCAATATTGTGGCTTGGGGACCAGCTGGCGGTAAAACCGTGTATATTAATGGTGTGGAAGGAAAATGCCAGCCCACCCCCATCACGCCTGGTTACCCTCCACTCTCTCTCTCTCTCTCTCTCTCTCTCTCTCTGTTCCTTAATCACTTTCTCCAGTCTTTCCTCCCTCCAATCTGTCTGTCTGTCTCTCTGTCTGTCTGTCTCTCTCTCTCTCTTTCTCTCTCTCTATCCAGGATATACATACGTGCAAATGTTGTCTGTTTATACATGAAGGGGGTCCAGGTCGGGCTAAATTTGTTGTACCCTAATAAAAACACCATTTCATTCTATAGGCATTATTCTTCCATGCACAATCACCATAACTCTCCTCCTCCTCCTCCCCCCCCTTTGTCTCCATCATCACTATGCTCAACTTCACCACTGCCATGACCATTAATTTTATCATCATCACCACCATAATCATACTATCATCATCATCTTCACCACCCTCATGCTCAATCTTTTTTCTCCGTTCACCAAAGTAAATTTCTCGATTTTTCCATTCATTCCCAGATCCCTCTCTCCTTCTTTCTCCTCCTCCTCCTTGTTTCTTTTCCTCGTCCTCCCGTGTCCTCCATCCCTCCTCTTCTATTTTCCTCTTTCCTCTGTTCTGTTCCTTCCTATTCCTTCTTCTGTCTTTCCATCCCTCCTCTCCTCTCGATCCCTCCGTCCTTCCATCCTTTCTCCTCTCCTCTCCATCCCTCCTCTTCTCCTCTGAATTCCTCCTCTTCTCTCCATCCCTTCGTCCTTCCCTCCATTTTCTTCACCTCTCCATCCCTTCGTCCTTCCATCACCCCCTCTCCTCTCCTCTCCATCCTTTCGTCTTTTCATCCACCCTCTTCTCTCCTCTCCATCCCTCCATCCTTCCATCCCTCCTCTCCTCTCCTATTCATCCCTCCGTCCTTCCATCACTACTCTTCTTCTTCCCTCTCTCATTCCATCCCTCCGTTTCGCCAGACGTACAAAACATTGAATAAATTTCTCACTGTCATCTTTGTCAGCTCATTTCGTAATACAGACTGCCCCATACATAAGACTCGTCGTCCACTCCACCAGGCGATATCCTGTGTGTTGAGGGGAGAGCTGTCAGCATTATCAATGTCTATTCTGCATCATTTATTTATTTCTCACTCTCACTACCACACCTACACCCACACCAGCAGACTGAGCCATCCCCACAACACGCAAGATACTGCCAGCTGTTTCTAGTGCAGTGCTGTTTATACGAGATAACCTGTGTATAAAACTTCTACATAATATACTGCCCGATGCTGATGACATGGCAGGCGTTTGAAAAGTGTTCACGGATACCCTATAATTATTTTTGAAATACCACATAATGAGTTTTCCGAAATGGCTGGCAGCTGTTTCACTTTGCAAAGCGGCACTTTGTGAATTTCATCGTTTAAGCTTAACTGTGAAATAGGCCGCGTGCAAAAGTGTAACCATGGTGCGGTATGGTCAACTTGCTCTCACCAGACGGAACTGAATCACACCCACATTTTGAATACTACGTGGTGGCGGCATGACATTCGGTGAGCCCCAGTTATGACGTAGGACTGGGTCTTCTTGATTGCGAGTCAAACTCGTCCTTCAGTCTGATCACAACTGGCTATCACAGAGTTGGAATGGGTTAGGGATCCATGTACCTCTCATGCTTTTGAAGAGGGACAATAAGAGGTCTAGGAACTTTCTATTTCAGCTTTCAGAGACTAACGCACAGTATTTGTGCGTAATTGTTTACTATCACCGGTAACCTAAAATGACCTCCGACTGGTGACCTCAAATGACCACGGAGTCAACCTCACATGGCCCATGTCCGAAATGGAGGTCATATGGTCTCCATGCCAAATATTGGGCTGCAGGGGTACCCGGCGTTGCCCAGGCCAAAAAAGGGAAAACTCAACCGGTGACCTCAAATGCCCAAGATCTGAATTTTGACCCCTCCAAAACCTTCCTTGGGTCATATGGATTCAAATATGTAGGTTAAGGCCAGGTAAAATGAAAATTTTACAGACAGATAGACAGAAAGTGCCCTTTACATTGTCGATAATGTAGTGTTGCAGGACCCACGCGCGGGAACACACACACACACACACACACACACACACACACACACACACACACACACACACACACACACACGCACACACACACAGGGAAAGTGTCCAGGAGGCAAAATGTCCTAGCTTTCTATGCAACAGTCTCCAACATGTCTGCCACCATTCACCCCTTCTTTTGTACTTTTATCACCATTTCCACCATCATCACCAGCAACTCCACCACCACCACCAAGAGCACCATCACCATTTGCTAGTTAATCATGACTATCAACTCCCTAACCATTAACATTACCAATTATGCTTCCTCCATCAATAACATTAACACTACCCCAATTCCTACCACCACTTCTACTACTACCATTACTACTAGTACCACTACCATTCCCATACTAACGCCCTGCACACCTTACCACCTTAACCATACCCACCAAACACAACTACCTTTACTAACAAAACCACCACCATCCTCCCCCCACCAACCACCACCACCTTTCCCATCATCTGGCCACATCACGCCACAAATATTGCTATACTGTATTTCCACCACCACCACCCTCCCTCCTCCCCCAGTGTCTCCAGGATGACGTATGATCCCCGTCTCTCTTGCCGGTCCCTGTTTATATGTCGTTACCTACCGCTATGAATCATTCAAGCCCACACCAATCACCACACACTCACACCACACCCACACCATTCACTCAACACCATTTTACTCTGCACAGTGCCTTTTACTTATCAATATTACACACACACACACACACACACACACACACACACACACACACACACACACACACACACACACACACACACACACACACACACACACACACACACACACACACACACAAGGAAGTAACAAAATGATGAAAAATACTCTGAAAACCACTTTGAAATCCGAATTTCAGAGCACCACAGGCCATCTTCAGGCAAATTACGTGTCCTCTGATGCCAGCATGTCACATACCATTAACATTTAGTTATAAGGATCTTTTTCAAATACATAAAGTAGCGAATAAAAGAAATAAAATTAAATCTAACAACCCCAACTTCATCTCAAAAACAAAGCCTCCTCCCAGTTACAAGGCAAAATGATAAATGCCACGAACCCTCCATTCGAGACCCAAGTGACTTACTCAAACCCCCTAAATGATGCTACAAACCCAAATTAACCAACAAATAAACCTCAAATAAATAGAAAATAATACATAATTGTATCTTTGTTGGAATATACAGGTGGATCTGGGTTTCTTGCTCCATATTCCTATCGAATATTACACCGGAACTTTATTCTTTACGTTATTTATATCAAATTCATATCGACAGAGCTTCTTTACACAAGAATATCAGCCTTCATTTTAGCTGGAAAAAAGAGAAGACACTGCCACGGCGGAGGAAAAAAATATAGAAAGTTAGGAAAAGAAACGTAGTGCCAAAAGAAATTTAGAAAGTGAACCGGAATGCATAAAGAGGCGAAGGAAGGGGAGAAGAGAAGAGGGAGAAGAAGGAGGGGAAAGGAGGAATTTAGAAAGGGAGGGAAGAGGGGAAAAGGGAAGAGAAGGAGAGTGAAAGAAATGGAAAGAAAAACATGAGGGAAGGATAGACACCAAAAAATAAGGAGGAAAGATGAAAGGAAGCATAGAAAAAAAGGAAAAGAGGGAAGGGAAGGGAAGGGAAGGGAAGGGAGGGGAAGGGAAGGGAAAGGATGGGAGAAAGAGGGAATTGAAAAGAAGGAACAAGAAGAGGGAATGGGACACGGCATGAAAGAAGAAAATGAGAGAATGAGGAGGAAAGAACAAGAAGTAAGAGGGAAGGATACAACGGAATGGAAAGGCAGAAGCGAAGGAGACATTTGAATAGGAAGAATGAAAAAGGATAGATGAAGAAAATACAAGCTCGGGATGAGAGAATAGGAAAGACGGAGGCAAGGGATGGAAAAGGAAAGAGGAGAAGTAAGTAAGAAAACAAATGTGTAGATGGAAAATGAAAAGGAGAGGAGGGAAGAGAAAAAAGAAGAAGAGGAGAACGGGAAGAAAAAGAGAGTGATAAAAAGGAGCAAGAAGAGGGGGGGAGGAGGGGAGAGATGGAGGGAAGCAGGAGAGGCGGAGGAGGGGTGGGGGTGGGGGGTATGCAATCGTGTTAAGTGTCCGCATGTGTGGGTATTCCGGAGGGGGCAAGGGAGAGGGTGGGTGGAGACAAACACTGGTTGGGAGGCAAATGAGAGAGAGAGAGAGAGAGAGAGAGAGAGAGAGAGAGAGAGAGAGAGGGTAGATAATGTTGAATAATACGAAGGGTGAGTGAAGATTAACGGAGAGAGACACGGAGAGAAGAGAGGAAGGGGATAGACAGAGGTCGGGGGGAGGTAAGGAGGGAGAGGGAGGGAGGGAGGGAGGTAGGGTAAGAGCGAGAGAGGAGCGAATAGGAAAATGATGGAAGAGAGACAGAGTGGGAGGGAAGCCGTCCATCACTTAGCAGCAAACTTGATGTAGTGCTGGCTACTTCTTCCTTGGCCTTTATCATGCTTTTTCTGTGTTCGTCATCCTGAGTTCCTGTTTCTCCCAACTTCCTGTTACGTTGCATTACTGTTCTTTTTCCTTCAAGTGGCTCTACGCTGAGTGACAAGACTATTTGCTTCCTGTAACACAGGGAATCAGTTATATCGGTGGGTGGTTACCATATAATCAAACTACAGGGTGATGTGCAGCCTCCTATGGTGCCCATGTTAGTTGGGTGGACAAACGCAAAGGCGGCGTCATTCCAGAAACCAAGCCTGGACATTCTTCCCCGCGCCTCTCTGTGTAGGGCGTTGTCTGCCTCGAGAGAACATCGGTTCACTGCACGCGAAGGCCCTGCAATGGCTCTTGCCTGCCTGCAGTTGATGTGTCTGCTCGGCCGGATAGACAGGAGTTACTCAACAACACCAATGTCACTTCAATTTTTGCATCCCTCTCAACACCACCCTCAACCTCCACTTCCTTTCTCTCTATCCTACCCCCCCTCCCTCACACACACGCACACACACACACACACACACACACACACACACACACACACACACACACAGACGCCTCCCTCTCTCCTCCACTCTCCCCCTTCACCATGATAAGAATGTATGATGCTGGTAAATTGGGCCAGACACATGAAGGCGCATTTATCACTACATATACAATGGTCTAAAATTTATGCTGATTTCCGTAGCCGTAAAAATCTAGGATATTACTTGTGGGGATTTTTTAATATATGTTTACAATACCCAATGTACCTACCTACAAAACTACCTAGCTACAAGCATGCCCACACACACACACACACACACACACACACACACACACACACACACACACACACACACACACACTTAGACATAAAAGCACACACGAGAGAGAGAGAGAGAGAGAGAGAGAGAGAGAGAGAGAGAGAGAGAGAGAGAGAGAGTCTTAAGACTTATGTACTAAATGTCATATGAAAGTAAGTGCGATTCGCAGTGGTTATTAAGTATAATTGGCGGTATCCAAAATGAGAGAAACAGCTTCAATCCACACCCACTATGCTGCCCTCCTTCTCGCACCTACCCAGTTTCCTTCCTTACACTGCCACATTTCCTTCCTTTTATAATTCTCTCACTTATTTTCGTATTCTTCTTTCCCTCGTTCATTCCTCGTTCGCTGTTTTCCTATCCTTTTTCCATCTACATCTTTTCCTTTTCCGTATTTTCCTTCCATCTGACGTTTTTTCCTGTACTTTTGTTCCTCATCCCCACCCCATTTTTTTCCACTCATTTTCATTCCATTGCCATATCCTTCTTGCATTTTTTCACTGCCTTTCTTCACTATTTTTATGTCCTTTATTGATCTCCATACAGTCATTTGTAAACAAGGCTTCACTAGGAACTCGCCTGATCGCATCTTGTGTTGTGGGGACGGCTCAGTCTCCTGGTGTCGGCTTGGAAGGGGGAGTATTAAATAAGTAAGTGGTGCAGGTTACACACTGAAGACGTTGACAGCCGTCCCCACAGCGCACAAGAATCACCAGCGGAGTGAAATTGAATGTTATATATGAACCAACCTACATTTTCCCATTTATCTATTCCACATTTTTCTATTCATTTCACTATATCTTCAATTTTGTTCCACAAATTCCCATCTTTATCCTGTATTTAAATTCACATGGCATTTTATCATAAATTCTACATCAGCCCAGACACTGAAGGCAAGAATGACCAGTAGTTCATCCCCTAAGAGGAAGCAGGTGAGCCATAATCCCCATCTACACCTTGGATTACAACCCTGTTCTCCCATACCCTAATTTCCTCGTTCTTCATTATGTCTGTCTGTCTGTCTGTCTGTCTGTCTGTCTCTCTCTCTCTCTCTCTCTCTCTCTCTCTCTCTCTCTCTCTCTTTTCCTCGCAGAAGATACTAGGTTAAGAGCATCGTCATTTTCTAGTTAATACTAATAATAATTAAGAGTAATAATAATGATAATAGCAACAAAAATAATAAGTATATAATGATAAGTAATGATGACGATGATAATGAAGAAGATGATGATGATGATGATGATGATGATGATGATGATGATGATGGTGGTGGTGGTGATGACGTTGAAAAGGAGGAGGTGGAAAAAAAAAAATCACCCTAAAATTTCTCTCTTTTTGGATGTAAGTGAAATGCGGCTGGATTATTCCCAAGACATTTGCATACCCATCACTCTCTCTCTCTCTCTCTCTCTCTCTCTCTCTCTCTCACACACACACACACACACACACACACACACACACACACACACACCAGCAAACATACCTACGGAAACTTCAGCACAATCTCAGCCAATCAACGCCTATTTATACCAGGCAAATCACTGGCCACATTCCTAGCGATAGGAGTGACGAAAGTAGGAAACTAAGGGTAAGGTGAGTTTCGGTCAGTTTAAGTAAGACCGGGTGAAGTTAGGTTACGTTAGGCTAAGCTGCGTTATTTTGGATTTAGTAGGGTTAAGACAGGTTAGGTTAGGTTGGCCAGGTGTTGGTTCGGTTAGGTTAAGTGTTATTAGGGCAGGTTAGTCGAGATTAAGTTGCACTATTCTAGGTTTGGGCACAGGCAATGAGGCAATACATACGACCACCTGAGCACAGTATCAGGCAATCAGCACATATTCCCACCCAACAAATCAGTGGCCTCGTTCCCAGCGGCGGTAGGAGGTGCAGCGATAACATGCAGGCCATCGAGGCAGGACCCAGGCCGTCAGTGATATGCTGCCAATATAACACGTGGCCTAATGGCTACGTCCTCCCCTGGCATTGGTTCATTATTGCTACGCATTGCTACACTGCAGGCACGGTGAGGTGACGAGGGGGAAAGGGGGGACAGAGAGGAGAGGTGGGGGGAAATGGGGGACACGGTGAGGTGAGAGGATGATGGAAAGGGGCAGATGAGTGATGTGGGGTGGGGTGATGGAGGAGGGGGCACCAACGAGAGAGGTGAGGGGGTGAAATAGAGAGGAGAGGGCAATGTGCTGAGAAGTTGTGCAGAGAAGTGAACTGGTGAGGTGAGAGGAAGGGGTATTAAGGAAAGGGGCGAGGGGAATGGGGGGTTCGGAGAGAAGTAAAAGAAGGGGGGTAGTACGGTGAGGGGTGGGGGAATGAGAATTTCAGAGAGGTAACAGAAAGGTGGAACAAAGAAGAGGGGTGAGGTGAGGGGAGAAGGGAGATGTGAGGGGGAGAAAACTGAGGGCGGAAGGGAGATGTGAGGGGGAAAGGAGAAGTGAAGGGGGAAGGGAGAAGTAAGGGGGGAAGGGAGATGTGAGGTGGTAAGGGAGATGCGAGGAGGAAAAGGGAGATGTGAGGGGGGAAGGGAGATGTGAGGGGGAAAGGAGAAATGAGAGGGGGGGGGGATGAGGAAGGAGACGAGAGGGTGAGGGAGAATACCGTAGTGACAGACAGGGACGGGGTGAAGGTCAAAGGACATTCGGTATGGTGGGTGACGGTGTGTCTTTAATATAGTCAAGATTCTGTTCAACACCAGGCTTCTACGACTCACTCAGCTGAATACAATCGTTTGAGTTTAACTGGTATAGAATATTAAGTGTCCCGACCATGACAGGTGAATGGTAGAAGCATAAACACGCTCGGTTCCCAAATAACTGGGATGACCGCACCACGGGAGGGGGAAAAAAGCCACACATTACCCCATTTACCTGGACGTTTTGTTTTACATTCCCTTAATGCTGCCACTTTTTACAAATTTCTGAAGAGCTTTTAAATCGACTGGTTAGATACAGCCTTCCCCAACCCCCCTCACTACTACAGGTACACCCTAACTTGAGTAAAACCCTCTGTTGGTATCACAAATAAACCGAAAGAAAGAGGACACCATCTGGAATTTTGGCCACAGAATAATATATTTCAGAATGGCGTAGAGTATTGCTTTGTATATTCAGCCAAACGTTATGTACATCATCGTCGTAACCGTCGTCATCCTCTTCACAATAATAATCATCATCATCATCATCATCATCATGCCTTTCTCCCCCACACAGGTAGGGTTAGGCATGGTCCAGAAAGTAAAGAAAAACACTGGTGAATGAACATCAATTATATGTTGTTACGGAACAGAGAAAGATAATGTACACTTTAAGTGAGAATACTAAGAGTCACTACTGTCCCGTAAAGTTCCAGGTTCAAAACAAAAGAGTTAGGTAAAATTACAAGTTAAAGTTTAATGCTCAAACTAACAACAAAACATTCAGAACTCATAAGGATAATGTAATGGCAAATAAACAGGTTAAATATATGGTTAACTGCAATAGCCTCTATTAACACGAAATTAGCAAGAATAAATTTATCTAAGTCAGCCCTGATAAAATGAGATACCAGATAATACTCAGTGAATGCCAGATAAATTATTACAGATCCAAACTGGTATAAAAAATGACTGACATAAAACCCAACACCAATCAAAAAAGACCTCACTAGGCCCAAGAACTAACCCTATGCTACACAGTACAAGAAAAAATACAACAACAGTTATACTCAAATTACACACAGCTGCTAGATGTTTGGAGATTTCTTGAGCACTCACAATAATAATATCTGTACAGGGGAGGACAGAGATGTGAACAAAATGAGGAGCAGATCTAAGTGGCAATGATGCAGAGACTGAGCTCATTATATAGGGGCCAGGAGAGCTTGATACAACTTGTAATAAGGACGCGCAAATGAAGCCATGGGGACAAAGAGATGAAAATCCCGCACTGAAACAACAGAAATGACGACTTACTCTACTATAACGGTAGAAGGGGGGAACTGAGGCAGAACACGCTCGTGATCAAACATGCAGCATACTGTGCGTTAAAATTACACAAAGGATGATGAAATCATAGGCTATGTAACACCTCCCCACAAAGAAAAAGAAATTTACAAAGGAAATTTCTTATTACTCTAAAACAATCTGTCTAAAGTCTAGATAAGCAATCTGCAATAACATTTTCTTTCCCCTTGACATGTATGTCTAATGAATACTCCTGAAGAAGTAGACTCCATCTTGTCAATCTCTGATTTTTATCTTTAAACTTACTAAGGAATTTCAGTGGGTTGTGATCGGTATAAATGACTATGGGGTCAAAACCAGAACACAAATAAAATGAAAAATGCTGTAAACCCAAAATCAAGGCCAAAAGCTCTTTCTCAATAGTTGAGTAGTTCTTTTGAGGTGGAGTGAACTTCTTACTGTAATAAGATACAGGGTGTTCAATACCCTGATCATCCTCTTGCAGCAAAACAGCCCCAGCTCCTGTATCACTTGCATCAACAGCCATCTTAAAAGGCTTAGCAAAATTTGGAGTAGCGAGCACTGGCTGACTTAATAGAATAGCTTTAAGTTTGTTGAAAGAGGATTCACAGTTATCAGTCCAGACAAATTTAACTCCCTTTTTCAGTAGGTCTGTAAGTGGTGATACAAGAATAGAAAAGTTAAGAACAAATCTCCTGTAATAACCTACCATTCCCAAAAATCTTTGTAGCTCTTTCCTACTTTTAGGTCTGGGAAGATCACTTATAACCTGAACCTTAGCTCCTGGTGGTGCAACATGTCCATCACCAATTACATACCCAAGGTACTGAACTTTAGCTTGACCAAATTCACACTTTGATAAATTAGCCACAAGATTAGCATGAACTAAACGGTCAAGAAATTTACTGACATGGCATAGGTGATCTTTCCAGTTGTCACTGAAGATTAATACATCATCAATATAAACAACACACCCTGCCAAACCCTCTGTTACAACATTCATGAGCTTCTGAAATGTGGCTGGTGCATTCTTCATACCATACGGCATTACAGAACATGCAAAAGCCTTTCCTAGTGTTACAAAACATGAGATCTCCCTAGCACGTTCAGTCATAGGTACTTGCCAGTATCCCTTTAACAAATCAAACTTACTTATGTACCTAGCCTTTCCGATCTTGTCTATGCAATCTTCCACGCGAGGGAGAGGGTAAGTGTCTGTTTTGGTTATCTGATTAACACGTCTGTAGTCAATGCAAAGCCGCTGTGACCCACCCGGCTTAGGGACCAGAGTGACAGGAGAACTCCACTCGCTCTGACAGGGCTCAATCATTTGTGGTCCAACAGGTAGCCAAGCTCCTTCTGGATGAGAGGAACTTTCACTGGGTTCACACGGTAAGGAGGCAATTTAAATGGCTTTGCGTCTCCAACATCGACATCATGCATCAACACAGTGGTTCTTCCTGGAGTGGCACGGAACACTAGCGGGTACTCCTGCAGTAATGCCGAAAACTCCTGCCTTTCCTTGGGAGGTAGATGAGAAAGCTTAGTCTGGAGATCATTCATGATATCAGGATTCTTCCCCAAACTATCACTCAGGCTCATACTGCATGGGAGAGCTTCACTTGCAGACTCGGGTGGAACAGCTACAGTGCAGACTGGATTATTTTCGTCCCGCCTGTGATATAACTTTAGCATGTTGATGTGACATAGTTCATTGCTCTTTCTACGATCTGGTGTGGCGATGACATAGTTGACATCACTGAGTCTCTTCTCCACGAAATAAGGACCACTAAACTTGGCTTGAAGAGGTTGCCCATGAACTGGTAGCAGAATCAAAACCTGATCTCCTGGCTGAAAGTGGCGTAACCTGGACTTCCCATCATACCAAGTCTTCATCTTCTCCTGAGCAGCTCCTAAATTCTCTCTCGCCAGCTGTAAAGCAGTGGACAGCCGTTCTTTGAACTTCATCACATACTCCAGCAGGTTGACGTCATCTTCCTCCGACAGCCAGCATTCCTTGAGTAACTTAAGGGGTCCTCTTACTTCATGGCCAAACAGTAGTTCAAAAGGTGAGAAGCCCAGTGATTCATTTGGAGATTCTCTTGCGGCAAACACAACGAATGGAAGACCTTTATCCCAGTCTTTCTGATGTTCCAAACAGTATTTCTTGAGCATCGATTTGAGTGTTTGATGATATCTCTCCAACGCTCCTTGGGTCTGGGGATGGTAAGCTGAAGACGTGATCTGGGTGATGCCCAACTCTTTCAGAGACTGCTTGAAAACGTTTGACATGAAATTACTTCCCCGGTCTGACTGTACCTCCTTGGGCAGACCAAACTTTGTGAAGAACCCTAGCATTTCCTTAACCACGTTCTTTGCTGAGATATTTCTAAGTGGAATGGCTTCAGGATAACGAGTAGCCATATCAATCAGGGTCAACACATAAGAAAATCCTGAAGAAGCCTTAGGAAGAGGGCCCACAATATCCACCAACACACAGGTGAAAGGCGCCTCAAAAGGAGGAATGGGAACTAGAGGTGCAACCTTCTCGGTCTGATTACACTTCCCCACAACTTGACAGGTGTGACAAGACTTACAATACCAGGAAACATCCCTGAAGATACCTGGCCAGTAGAAGTGTTTCAAAATGCGTGCCACAGTCTTCCTCACTCCAAGGTGTCTTGCCAAACTGGAATCATGGGCCACTCTAATGATATCCTGCCTACAAACACGAGGGATGACAACTTGATGTACAACCTCCCATTCACAGTCGGCTGATGCTGTTGGGGGTCTCCACTTCCTCATAAGTACTCCTGACTTTACATAATAACAAGTAGAAGCACCGGCTGACTCTTCTTCACTGTAAGCAGAGTTAGCTAGACCTTTCAACTCAGGGTCAGCAACCTGCAACTCAACCAACTCTTGACGAGACAAATTATCAACACTACGGGGTACTGCCTCATCTGGTGAGTGGTCCAAATTAGCAAGAAAAGTGTCAGCTAGGATAACATCATCATCATCATTATCCTCTAAATCACCAGTAACTTTAGACTTAGCCCTAGTGACAGCACATGCAGGGAACACATCAGGGACATCACAATCCTGGGCCGCAGCCACTGGCTCACTAGACAACTGAGGAGCTGGACACACTTGACTTCCACCAATATCATTTCCAAGTAAGAAAGTTACACCTGACATTGGGAGTGTCTCAACCAACCCAACCATAACAGAACCATTAACAAAACCAGACTCTAAATTCACTCTGCACAGAGGGACAGAGAAGTAATTATTCCCTACACCTTGTAAGATTACAGTTTCATCAGAGGAATTAACATTAGAGCCTAGAACACTGGTCAGCATAAGGGATTGGCAAGCACCTGTATCACGATATATTTGAACTGATTTCCTGTCATTCCTGTCCAGAGGACTGACAAAACCATCAGACAGGAAATTAGCACATGAACTCTTGAGAGTGTCACCCACGTTACTGCTCAAAAGAGGAGCTCCATCATGAGAATTTAAGTTACCCCTCAAAGCAGGTTCAGTTAACTCAGTTAAAGAATTCTGAGAACTCTCAAGAGTGGACACTAGACCAATTGACTGAATATTTAAAGACTCCTTTTTGTTCACATCACGCTGTCTCCTGAAACATCTCTCCGTAGTATGACCAAGCTTACTACAATAAGTACATTTACTTTTCTGAAATCTAGAGGTGAAGCTGGTATTTACTTCCTGAGAAACATCATCCTTATTCTCTTTCCTGTTACCTGTACTCTGAGTAGAGGCAACGTACTTACTCTCAGCTTTCCCTTTTTCTCTAGAATATCTCTTGTGAGTGAGAACATACTCATCAGCTAAAACTGCAGCATCAGACAAATTATCTATCCTTTTCTCATCAAGATATAGGCTTACATCTTTATAAATACACCTTTTGAAGTCCTCCAGCAAAATCATCTGCTTAAATTTGTCAAAATCAGAATCCACATTCTTAGAATTTAACCACTGCTCTAACAAATCTACTTTGATTTTTGCATACTCAACATGGGATTGCTTATCTTGCTTGTAAGTTGTCCTAAATTTTACTCACTAAGCTTCAGGAACAAGCTCATAGGCCTTAAGAATCAAGCTCTTAACTACATCATAATTATCAGACTGATCCTGAGGCAAAGATGCATAAGTTACTTGAGCTTTACCGGTGAGAACAGTTTGAAGGAGTACTGGCCAATACTCCTTAGGCCAATTAAAACCTGTAGCTACCCTCTCAAACAACTGAAAATACTTTGTTAAATCAGATTCATTAAAAGGAGGGACAAGTTTAATATTTTTAGCCACATCAAAATCATCAGAGCTAGATGATCCAGTTCCACCTTGCTTCATGCGATACTCATGGTCTGCCTGAATCCTAGCAAGTTCAACTTGTGCCTCAGCCTCCTTAGCTTTTGCCTGAAATTCAGCCTCCTTAGCTTCTGCCTGAAATTCAGCCTCCTTAGCCTGTGCTTGAAATTCAGCTTCCTTCACACGAGCCTCCTGCAGGGCTAGCTGTAACTTAGCTAATTCAATCTGCGTTTGCTCATTTCGAGGAGTTTCATTAAAAAAGCTTTCATTAATCATGTCAACAATTTGATCTTTAGAATGATGAGAGCGAACAGCAATTTCCAACTGTTGAGCAACAAGCTTAAAGTTCATTCTTTGTTCTGTTTTCTATATCACACACTGTTTGCACATTTGACAAAAAATCTTTGGCTTCATCAAGCGTAGTAATAGTAGACATAATTAATAAGTAACAGTCACAAAATATCAAGCAATATCCTTATGATAATATCCTGAATATTCTGATGAGAGGTCGCCAAATTTATGTTACGGAACAGAGAAAGATAATGTACACTTTAAGTGAGAATACTAAGAGTCACTACTGTCCCGTAAACTTCCAGGTTCAAAACAAAAGAGTTAGGTAAAATTACAAGTTAAAGTTTAATGCTCAAACTAACAACAAAACATTCAGAACTCATAAGGATAATGTAATGGCAAATAAACAGGTTAAATATATGGTTAACTGCAATAGCCTCTATTAACACGAAATTAGCAAGAATAAATTTATCTAAGTCAGCCCTGATAAAATGAGATACCAGATAATACTCAGTGAATGCCAGATAAATTATTGCAGATAAAAACTAGTATAAAAAATGACTGACATAAAACCCAACACCAATCAAAAAAGACCTCACTAGGCCCAAGAACTAACCCTATGCTACACAGTACAAGAAAAAATACAACAACAGTTATACTCAAATTACACACAGCTGCTAGATGTTTGGAGATTTCTTGAGCACTCACAATAATAATATCTGTACAGGGGAGGACAGAGATGTGAACAAAATGAGGAGCAGATCTAAGTGGCAATGATGCAGAGACTGAGCTCATTATATAGGGGCCAGGAGAGCTTGATACAACTTGTAATAAGGACGCGCAAATGAAGCCATGGGGACAAAGAGATGAAAATCCCGCACTGAAACAACAGAAATGACGACTTACTCTACTATACCGGTAGAAGGGGGGAACTGAGGCAGAACACGCTCGTGATCAAACATGCAGCATACTGTGCGTTAAAATTACACAAAGGATGATGAAATCATAGGCTATGTAACAATGTTCAAAATCATCTGCAGGTGGTCAGAAAAAAAAAAAAAAAAAAAAAGTCACTACATCGTAACGATTAACTGAGGGTCACAGATTAACCCAGGTGTTAATGAAGTATCATAAAATGGTGGTAAAAATAAACGAGAGAAAAAAAAAGCCACCGAATTAAAGGGGTTAATTAATGTCACAATAAAATCCTGAATGGAGGACAATGCTGTTTAGAATATTCAGAGAAATTAGGCAAACGCCCCCCAAAAATATATACCGGTATATATATATATATATATATATATATATTGTTACGGAACAGAGAAAGATAATGTACACTTTAAGTGAGAATACTAAAAATCACTACTGTCCCGTAAAGTTCCAGGTTCAAAACAAAAGAGTTAGATAAAATTACAAGTTAAAGTTTAATGCTCAAACTAACAACAAAACATTCAGGACTCATAAGGATAATGTAATGGCAAAAAACAGGTTTAATATATGGTTAACTGCAATAGCCTCTATTAACACGAAATTAGCAAGAGTAAATTTATCTAAGTCAGCCCTGATAAAATAAAAAAAATACACCGGGTAATGCTCAGTTAATGCAAGATAAATTATTACAGATACAAACTATTATTAACAATTGACCTTTACATAAATTACAAAAACTTCACTAGGCCCACAAATTAAACTTATGCTACACAGTACAAGAACAAAATGCAACAACACTCATACTCAAATTACACAGCTGCTAGATGGTTGGAGACTTCCTGAGAAACTCACAATAATAATAACTGTACAGGGGAGGACAGAGATGCGAGCAAAATGAGGAGTAGATCTAAGTGGCAATGATGCAGAGACTGAGCTCACTATATAGGGGCCGGCAGAGCTCGATACAACTTGTAAGAAGGACGCGCAAATGAAGCCATGGGGACAAAGAGTTGACAATCCCGCACTGAATAACAGAAAGGACGACTTACTCTACTATAACGGTAGAAGGGGGGGACTGAGGCAGAACACGCTCGTGATCAAACAGGCAGCACACTGTACGTTAGAATTACACAAAGGATGATGAAATCATAGGCTATGTAACACCTCCCCACAAAGAAAAAAGATTTTTACAAAGGAAATTTCTTATTACTCTAAAACAATCTGTATATGGCATTACAGAACATGCAAAAGTCTTTCCTAATGTTACAAAACATGAGATCTCCCTAGCACGTTCAGTCATAGGTACTTGCCAGTATCCCTTTAACAAATCAAACTTACTTATGTACCTAGCCTTTCCAATCTTGTCTATGCAATCTTCCACGTGAGGGAGATGGTAAGTGTCTGTTTTGGTTATCTGATTAACACGTCTGTAGTCAATGTAAAGCCGCTGTGACCCACCTGGCTTAGGGACTAGAATGACAGGAAAACTCCACTCGCTCTGACAGGGCTCAATCATCTTGTGGTCCAACAGGTAGCCAAGCTCCTTCTGGATGAGAGGAACTTTCACTGGGTTCACACGGTAAGGAGGCAATTTAATTGGCTTTGCGTCTCCAACATTGACATCATGCATCAACACAGTGGTTCTTCCTTGAGTGGCACGGAACACTTGCGGGTACTCCTGCAGTAATGCCGAAAACTCCTGCCTTTCCTTGGGAGGTAGATGAGAAAGCTTAGTCTGGAGATCATTCATGATATCAGGATTCTTCCCCAAACTATCACTCAGGCTCATACTGCATGGGAGAGCTTCACTTGCAGACTCGGGTGGAACAGCTACAGTGCAGACTGGATTATTTTCGTCCCGCCTGTGATATAACTTTAGCATGTTGATGTGACAAAGTTGCTTGTTCTTTCTACGATCTGGTGTGGCGATGACATAGTTGACATCACTGAGTTTCTTCTCCACGAAATAAGGACCACTAAACTTGGCTTGAAGAGGTTGCCCATGAACTGGTAGCAGAATCAAAACATGATCTCCTGCCTGAAAGTGGCGTAACCTGGACTTCTTATCATACCAAGTCTTCATCTTCTCCTGAGCAGCTCCTAAATTATCTCTCGCCAGCTGTAAAGCAGTGGACAGCCGTTCTTTGAACTTCATCACAAAAACTTCACTAGGCCCACAAATTAAACTTATGCTACACAGTACAAGAACAAAATGCAACAACACTCATACTCAAATTACACAGCTGCTAGATGGTTGGAGACTTCCTGAGAAACTCACTTCTGAGAAACTTACTCCAGCAGGTTGACGTCATCTTCCTCCGACAGCCAGCATTCCTTGAGTAGCTTAAGGAGTCCTCTTACTTCATGGCCAAACAGTAGTTCAAAAGGTGAGAAGCCCAGTGATTCATTTGGAGATTCTCTTGCAGCAAATACAACGAATGGAAGACCTTTATCCCAGTCTTTCTGATGTTCCAAACAGTATTTCTTGAGCATCGATTTGAGTGTTTGATGATATCTCTCCAACGCTCCTTGGGTCTGGGGATGGTAAGCTGAAGACGTGATCTGGGTGATGCCCAACTCTTTCAGAGACTGCTTGAAAACATTTGACATGAAATTACTTCCTCGGTCTGACTGTACCTCCTTGGGCAGACCAAACTTTGTGAAGAACCCTAGCATTTCCTTAACCACGTTCTTTGCTGAGATATTTCTAAGTGGAATGGCTTCAGGATAACGAGTAGCCATATCAATCAGGGTCAACACATAAGAAAATCCTGAAGAAGTCTTAGGAAGAGGGCCCACAATATCCACCAACACACGGGTGAAAGGCGCCTCAAAAGGAGGAATGGGAACTAGAGGTGCAACCTTCTCGGTCTGATTACACTTCCCCACAACTTGACAGGTGTGACAAGACTTACAATACCAGGAAACATCCCTGAAGATACCTGGCCAGTAGAAGTGTTTCAAAATGCGTGCCACAGTCTTCCTCACTCCAAGGTGTCCTGCCAAACTGGAATCATGAGCCACTCTAATGATATCCTGCCTACAAACACGAGGGATGACAACTTGATGTACTACCTCCCATTCACAGTCGGCTGATGCTGTTGGGGGTCTCCACTTCCTCATAAGTACTCCTGACTTTACATAATAACAAGTAGAAGCACCGGCTGACTCTTCTTCACTGTAAGCAGAGTTAGCTAGACCTTTCAACTCAGGGTCAGCAACCTGCAACTCAACCAACTCTTGACGAGACAAATTATCAACACTACGGGGTACTGCCTCATCTGGTGAGTGGTCCAAATTAGCAAGAAAAGTGTCAGCTAGGATAACATCATCATCATCATTATCCTCTAAATCACCAGTAACTTTAGACTTAGCCCTAGTGACAGCACATGCAGGGAACACATCAGGGACACCACAATCCTGGGCCGCAGCCACTGGCTCACTAGACAACTGAGGAGCTGGACACACTTGACTTCTACCAATATCATTTCCAAGTAAGAAAGTTACACCTGACATTGGGAGTGTCTCAACCAACCCAACCATAACGGAACCATTAACAAAACCAGACTCTAAATTCACTCTGCACAGAGGGACAGAGAAGTAATTATTCCCTACACCTTGTAAGATTACAGTTTCATCAGAGGAATTAATATTAGAACCTAGAACACTGGTCAGCATAAGGGATTGGCAAGCACCTGTGTCACGATATATTTTAATTGATTTCCTGTCATTACTGTCCAGAGGACTGACAAACCATCAGACAGGAAATTAGCACATGAACTCTTGAGAGTGTCACCCACATTACTGCTCAAAAGAGAAGCTCCATCATGAGAATTTAAGTTACCCCTCAAAGCAGGTTCAGTTAACTCAGTTAAAGAATTCTGGGAACTCTCAAGAGTGGACACTAGACCAATTGACTGAATATTTAAAGACTCCTTTTTGTTCACATCACGCTGTCTCCTGAAACATCTCTCCGTAGTATGACCAAGCTTACTACAATAAGTACATTTACTTTTCTGAAATCTAGAGGTGAAGCTGGTATTTACTTCCTGAGAAACATCATCTTTATTCTTTTTCCTGTTACCTGTACTCTGAGTAGAGGCAACGTACTTACTCTCAGCTTTCCCTTTTTCTTTAGAATATCTCTTGTGAGTGAGAACATATTCATCAGCTAAAACTGCAGCATCAGACAAATTATCTATTCTTCCCTCATCAAGATATAGGCTTACATCTTTACTAATACACCTCTTGAAGTCCTCCAGCAAAATCATCTGCTTAAATTTACGAAAATCAGAATCCACATTCTTAGAATTTAACCACTGCTCTAACAGATCTTCTTTGATTTTTGCATACTCAGCATGGGATTGCTTATCTTGCTTGTAAGTTGTCCTAAATTTTACTCTATAGGCTTCAGGAACAAGCTCATAGGCCTTAAGAATCAAGCTCTTAACTACATCATAATTATCAGATTGATCCTGAGGCAAAGATGCATAAGTTACTTGAGTTTTACCGGTGAGAACAGTTTGAAGGAGTACTGGCCAATACTCCTTGGGCCAACTAAAACCTGTAGCTACCCTCTCAAACAACTGAAAATACTTTGTTAAATCAGATTCATTAAAAGGAGGGACAAGTTTAACATTTTTAGCCACATCAAAATCATCAGAGCTAGATGATCCAGTTCCACCTTGTTTCATGCGATACTCATGGTCTGCCTGAATCCTGGCAAGTTCAATTTGTGCCTGAGCCTGTACCTGTGCCTCTTGAATACGAGCATTTGCCTCATTAACACGAGCCTCCTGCAGGGCTAGCTGTAACTTAGCTAATTCAATCTGCGTTTGCTCATTTGGAGGAGTTACATTAAACAAGCTTTCATTAATCATATCAACAATTTGATCTTTAGAATGATGAGAGCGAACAGCAATTCCCAATTGTTGAGCAACAAGCTTAAGTTCATTCTTTGTTCTGTTTTCTACATCACACACTGTTTGCACATTTGACAAAAAATCTTTGGCTTCATCAAGTGTAGTAATAGTAGACATCATGAATAAATCACAGTCACAAAATATCAAGCAATATCCTTATGATAATATCCTGAATATCCTGATAAGAGGTCGCCAAATTTATGTTACGGAACAGAGAAAGATAATGTACACTTTAAGTGAGAATACTAAAAATCACTACTGTCCCGTAAAGTTCCAGGTTCAAAACAAAAGAGTTAGGTAAAATTACAAGTTAAAGTTTAATGCTCAAACTAACAACAAAACATTCAGGACTCATAAGGATAATGTAATGGCAAAAAACAGGTTAAATATATGGTTAACTGCAATAGCCTCTATTAACACGAAATTAGCAAGAGTAAATTTATCTAAGTCAGCCCTGATAAAATAAAAAAAATACACCGCGTAATGCTCAGTTAATGCAAGATAAATTATTACAGATACAAACTATTATTAACAATTGACTGACGTAAAGAACCTTTACATAAATTACAAAAACTTCACTAGGCCCACAAATTAAACTTATGCTACACAGTACAAGAACAAAATGCAACAACACTCATACTCAAATTACACAGCTGCTAGATGGTTGGAGACTTCCTGAGAAACTCACAATAATAATAACTGTACAGGGGAGGACAGAGATGCGAGCAAAATGAGGAGTAGATCTAAGTGGCAATGATGCAGAGACTGAGCTCACTATATAGGGGCCGGCAGAGCTCGATACAACTTGTAAGAAGGACGCGCAAATGAAGCCATGGGGACAAAGAGTTGACAATCCCGCACTGAATAACAGAAAGGACGACTTACTCTACTATAACGGTAGAAGGGGGGGACTGAGGCAGAACACGCTCGTGATCAAACAGGCAGCACACTGTACGTTAGAATTACACAAAGGATGATGAAATCATAGGCTATGTAGCAATATATATATATATATATATATATATATATATATATATATATATATATATATATATATATATATATATATTCCGTATTAGCAAGACAAAATACGTCACTGGACAGTGTTAATTAAAATTCCTGAAAAACATGGTAGAATATAGTACTGCTGTGTACCCTGAATTCAGCAAAACGTCAATCGCACTTGGAAATCATCAATCAAAATTTAATAAGCCATTAGAGTGAAAATATTTAATTCGTACTGTGTGTAGGCAGCCACGTTACGCACCCACCAATGTTGTTGGGATAATGAGTTATGATAATTGAGGCGCCCCCTGCTGAAGTGAGGCAAGTGACACAAACAAAAAGTCGAGAAAACAGCGTTTGAAAGTTGGTGGGCT
Organism: Coenobita brevimanus; assembly: GCF_032717465.1. NCBI lineage: Eukaryota > Metazoa > Arthropoda > Malacostraca > Decapoda > Coenobitidae > Coenobita > Coenobita brevimanus. Next base: position 38,062,548 of record NC_136954.1, read on the forward strand.
GGCTCACTCCCGCTTTCCCTTGCCTCACTTCATCTCTAGAGCGGAAGAGAAGCAAGGAGCAATCGGTTGCGCTAACCTCATTTCCATCTCTCATACGCTATTTTCTCGGGTTCTTATTAATCTATTGATAATTCATGACCCCTCGAAGCACATGGCGTTTTCGTACCTTATGTTTTAGGTACCTCCATACAATCTCTCTCAGCATACGAAGATTTGTCGGAGTTGTATGGATTAAAAAAATGGCATCCTTTACCTATTAATAATCCTGTTTTAAATTGTCTGAATAAGTGGCTGATGAAGACTGAAGGCCTACCCAAGCCATTGCGAGACAATGACCCTGATAATAATATTACTGAATGTAACTGTGCTTTGTCTTATTACCGCACTACTTTGTCACTTAATATGTTCTTGATGTCAGTACTTTGTTAATTTCCTCTTCATAATAAATAATACAGTGAATATTATTTTCTTGTAAATTAAAAAGAAATAGGTAATGTAAAACTCGTAAGGACTTTTCAAAATAATATTTTTCTTTAATGTAGCCACGTACACACAACTTGCTTTTTACTAAAAAAAAAAAGACTTTCCTTCATAATATTATTCTTATTATATTTTCTTAACACTAACTTAACACTAAGGCTTTCTTCTGGGTACTTCACTTAATCATAGCCGTAGAACCCTCTTTGGCACAAGGAGTCAACGCTGAATAATATTTTCTTAAAAAAAAAAAAAAAAAAAAAAAAAACGGTAGGTAATGTAACACTCGTAAGGACTTCTCAAAATAATATTGTTACTAAAAAAAAAATAATGACTTTCCTTTCATAATAATATTACTTTTTTCTTAACACTAGCTTAACACAACGAAGCGTACCAGAAAACCACACAAAAAAGGAAAAAAAAAAAAGGTAAACCAGTTGATACAAGGCGGGAGCTATGACTGACGGCCCTGCTGCACTCCCATTGGCTGGCGGTCACCATGTTGTTAGTGTGCTGATTGGTTGGACACCTTTCCCGGGCTCTTGCCTTACTACAGATCGGAAAGTAAAGTCGTGCGGCATTTCCTTAAAAAATTCGTGGTTTTGTGTAGGATAATGGACCTTATGACCACACCATTTCCTGAATCATTTTGGGACACTTACCTGACATAGAGCTATTATCGTATTGCTCGATGCAAGTGAAAACCAAATTTCGACCGAGGTGTCACTTGCATCACTTCAGCAGGGGGTGCCTCAGTTGTCATGTACACTGCGTCAAATGGGCTTCCTATCTGATATGTCTGCCTCTGCCTGTTTCTATATATATATATATATAATGATAAATATTTAATATTCTTTATCTATCCATCCAGTCAAGAATTTCGATAAGCACAACAGACTTTGTCAGACTTATTTCCTACTTGATATCTATCTGTCTGTCTGTCTGTCTGTCTATACATTTATCTGCGTGCATCTTCATCCATATCTATGTTTCTATTTATTCACCTAATTACCTATTTACTTATTTATCTATCAATCTGTCTAGGCACTATGTCTACACTCTCTCTCTCTCTCTCTCTCTCTCTCTCTCTCTCTCTCTCTCTCTCTCTCTCTCTCTCTCTCTCTCTCTCTCTCTCTCGTGAAGTTTATTTCCACTAATAATATTCACCAACATCACCACCAACAACAACCAATTAAACATGACAACCAACCACCATCACAAATAGCCACCATCTCTATCATCAACCAAACAACCATTCTAACGTCATTACCAACTAAAACCACCGTTACTAACAACCTGACAATCTAGGTATTCTCCGCCAAACCACCAATCTAATAACATCAACGCCACAACTACCACCCAACCAAACCAGCATCGACAATCAATGAACCAACTACCATCGTTACCAACCTATCGGCTAAATAACTAAACAATGATTGGTACCAAATTTAACAACCAACCAACCAAAACTAACCATCAACCAGTCATATAACAAACAAAACTAAGACAGCATCACTACCAAATCGACCAAGAAGAGTCACCAACCAGCCAACCTAATCACCTCCAACGAACCTCACAACCATCACCACCAACCAGGCATCCAACCGAGTAAATATCACTCTTATATCTACCAACTAACTATCATCACCACCTAACCAACCAAAACAATCAAGCAACATCACTACCAACGAAACAACCAATTCATCAACCAACATCACAATCAACACCAACAACCATCATTTTAGCTTCCATTCCATTGACCTCGTATTTTCTCACTCTGATCTTGCTCTCTCACTCTTACCTACTGCTCTCACACATCTAAATCTTTCTTATCCTCGCTCTCACTTTCACACCTTCCTTTGTACTGATTTCTCACGCACTTTTATATTCACTCTAACACAAGCTGACTCTTGCTTTCCAATACTCACACTGATTTGTAAGGGTCCATACTCTCTCTCTCTCTCTCTCTCTCTCATAATTTAACCTTTCTACTGATCGCCTAGAGAGCACTTCGGGCTCTGTATATGTATGTAACTCTCTCCCCCATCCCTTTTCTCTCTCATATCAATCCCCACCTAAGTGTCCCTGCCTTCTGCCTCTTCTCCCCTCTTATATAAATCGTAATCTAAGTGTTCACGTATTCCCATATTTTTTTCCAGGTGTCTTTCTTTCAACCTGTGTGTTATTCCAACGAAAAAAAATGTAAAAAAAAAAATCCTCATTTTCCCTCTATTTTTACCCAACTTAACTTCTCGCATTTTCACCCACTCCTGTATTTCATTAACATTTTTTTCATTTTTTTATCTCCCCTGTTTTTATTACACACACACACACACACACACACACACACACACACACACACACACACACACACACACACACACACACACACACACACACACACACACACACACACACACACACACACACGCACCGCACACAACATCTATCTACCTACCTACCTACTATCTATCTATTATCTATTTATATATCTATCTGTATGTATGTATGTATGTGTGTATTATATGCCGGTATGTATTCCATAATCCCTTACTCTTCCCTTTCTCCATTTTCTCTTTTTTTCTTCCGTCATTATTCTGCCATACAGACACTTGGGATCACCATAAATATGCAGGTCAATGAACGTGCTTGATTGAATCCATTGTGGGCCACGCTCTGATGGGAGGTGAGAGTCCAGTACCCATATAATGGCAAGAGGAGGAGGAGGAGGAGGAGGAGCAGAAGCAGGAGGAAACAGAAAGATGGCCCTGGGAACAGAGAGGCAGGTGAAGGATTAGGGACGGGAGAAGTAGAAGGTAACATGGAGGAAGAGAGCATTCGGAAGGAGGAGGGAGTTGGCAGAGAAAGAGAGGAGAAAGGAGGTTAAAAAGGTAAAAGACAGCAGGAAGGAGGGGAAAGGAAAGGAAGTAGAGAGAGAAGTAGAGATGGGAGGTAACAGGGAAGAAAAGAGCGTTGGTACGGGACGGGAGAGGAGAAAGACTAGTGACAGAAGAAGGGCGAAATAGGAGGTAACAGGGAAACACACAGCATTAAAGAGGAGGAGAAGCGAGAAGGGGGTTGGAAGTGGAAGAAAGATAGGAGGAAACAGGGAAAAAATTAGACGAAATCAAAGAGGAAGAGGAAGAAATAAAAGAAAAATAACAGAATAGCGTGAAGATAAGAAAATAGGGAAGAAAAGGAGATTGGATAGTGACAATAATCAGCAGGCCTTGTATATGCAACCCTTCCAGTCCAGTGAATCTCTGAGCTAAGTAAAATCTCTGGAGGTAGCAAGAGTAAACTAGAAAAAGCGTCACCCAACTGATGAGATGTATCAATATACTCGTATTAATCACGTCATTCAAATACTGAGCCTTATCCAAAAGCTCTCAAAATTTCTATATAAAAACAAAAGAGCTGGAGAGAGAGGAAAGAGCATTTAAAGATGCTAAAGAAAAACTGAGAGCTGGAGATAAAGAGAAATGAAAGAGATGGCAATGACGCAAAGCTAAACGCACTACCATCAGCCAGACTTTACTCTTCACATTCTAAAACTCATAGAATAGATACCGAAGACTCAGGCACGTCTTTTCCTAGCCTAAATGTGGATTCCCCCGCCCCTCTTCCTTACCAGTACATGACGTGTTAATGCCTCACTGTAAGCTGTTCTTGATATCGTCAGACGATTTTGTTCAGCTTTCAGGGAGACTTTTTGAACTGGAGGGGTTGGATATAGCCTTCATTAACCCCTACACGGAGAAACTCAAATAAAAAAAATCACGCACATCAAAAATTTGCCAAACGCCTCCTGTCAAAAATCAAGCGAGCTAACTGGAACCGTTTATAGACGGTAAGTAGGCAGTGTTGCAAAGCTAAACGCATTACCATCAGCGAGGCAGCAGGCAGGCAAGGAACCAATACATAATACATACGAAAAGCCACTTTACCCTCCCCCGTCCTACCCATTCAAACGCTCAACCAAAAATTCACACAAATCCAACAGGATAATGTTAAGTAATCCTGTAAGGTGATGGCATTTATATGATTATTTTTGCTTCTTTCAGACGATTTTATTCAGCTTAGATTTTCAAACAGGGTATTCGTAACTCGCAAATTGTCTGAAGCCAGCAAGAATGAGTCAACAACACATCCCTGGAACTGCCAACCACGCAACCACACAAAACACCAGAAATCACAAATACCAACATATCCGTCAAACAGCCAACCACACAACCACACACACGAACTCTCACATCAACACCAGAAATCCCAAATACCAACACATTCCTCCAATTGCCAACGACACAATCATACACGAACACCACACAAACTGTAAAAAAGATAATACTGATCTTTAGATTCTGGTGACGTATTTCATCTGTATATTCTTGTTACATACATTAAGCTTGGGGGAGGCCTTTTGCAATGAAGCTGTGAGTGAGGGATGTTCTTTAGTTAGTCTGGACACAACATGCAGAGAATATAACACGTCCAAAGTCAGGGAGTATATGTCTGTGTCACCTACAAAGCTACATTTCTTACGGTCACATGCCTGCACTAGAAACTTCAAGAATTCCAACAAGATAAATGATAGCAAACGAAAATACTGACGTTTTTTATGCTGAATTCTTGCATTCTCATGACGTTTATAGAGCTGGATGAGTCAAAGGAGCCTCGGAGTGTCAAGACCGTCATTATTAACTCTCACGTTCGGAGCAACTCTAGCACTGCTGTTCTAGCTAACGTGAGATGATTTTATTCATCTCAAAACCACCTGAGAGTCACGTTATTTACCCTTCATTATTGCTCTGTACAGACAGTTTTAAACAGGCCAGGAAAGATCTGTTGTACTGGAGGGTCTGCTCCTGTCTTTCCTATCCCCCCCCCCACTGACGCCTACAAGGATAATATCCACAACATGCATTACTCTGATGACCTATGTGACGATTTACCATTACCTTACGAGGACACACACACAGAGACACAGAGAGAGAGAGAGAGAGAGAGAGACACAGACAGACAGACAGACACACACACACACACACACACACACACACACACACACACACACACACACACACATTTATAGAGATAGATAGATAGATAGACAGATAGACATATAGATAGACAGATAGATTGATTTAGATACAGATAGAGTGATAGACAGACAAGCTTAAACAGAAAGATATAGAGACACAGACAGACAGACAAAGATATGTTAAAATAAAAACAAAATGAGCTGAAAATAAATGGTCAATGATTTTTACACTTGCAATCACTGCTGACAGCTAGAAAGAAGACAACGGTGAGTAATGAGGGTATAAAATGAAAGACAATACGGGGGAAAAACTGAATGGGAGAAAACAGGGGAAAGAGAAAGGTAGATGCATGTGGAACGAATAATGAAAAAAAAAAATCATGGTACTGCACAACTACAAAAACATTTATAAAGAGAGAGGACATGGACAGAAGATGAGAGTGAGCCACATGGGAGAAAGAAGAGGACCGACAGGTGTTTGATGTTCTTGCAATGGATTTTACACTTGCAATCGTTGGTGTTCTTGCAATGGCCTTTACACCCGCAATAAATGGTGTTCTTGCAATGGCCTTTACACTTGCAATCGTTGGTGTTCTTGCAATGGCCTTTACACCCGCAATAAATGGTGTTCTTGCAAAGGCCATAACATTCGCAGTCGTTGGTGTTCTTGCAATGGCCTATTCACTTGTAATCATTGGTGATCTTTCCATGGCCTTTACACTTGCAATCATTGCCGTTTTTGCAACGGCAGTGATACTTGCAATCATTAGTAATTCACAGGGTTGGGGAAGACAACAAACAAGGAAAAGACGGCATGTAGCAAAGACAAATATATAAAAACATCATAGCAGTGAAGGGAAGGAAAAATTGGATTGCACAAAAATAAAGACAATAACGAAGAAGAGGTGCCAGATAAGAAATAACAAGTATGGAAATAAAGTAAAAAAAAAAAAAAAAATCGTAGAGACTGGGACTAAAGCCAGAATGCAAAATTGTTAAAAAATACAAACAACAGCTAAAAGAAAGGGAAAGGTAAAGGGAATAAAGTAAAGTATGTAAGTTTAAAATGAAGGGAGCCATTGCACTAAGGAAAGCTACAGAAATAACAAAGTGCGAGGGTCCTGCGGAGGGCTCTCGCGCTGCTTTATTTTAGTTATAGCTGTGGGCAAAAAATCCTACGGAGATCCTATGCCGGGCGCAGGGAGCTGCCGTTTTTTGGTCAAAATGTGCTCTCTCATTAAATATAGTAAAAATTTTTAATCGTGATGGAACCAAGTTTTTTCACAGCGAATTTTTTGGGATTTTTGTGTCAATTTTGGTGCGATTTGAATGTGTAGTTTTGGCTGCCCAAAACCACACACACACACACACACACACACACACACACAAACACACACACGGCTAGTGCTATACTATATTAGAGAAGAGGAAAGAAAAGGAGAAGGTAAGCCTCGTGGGAGTGAGAAGAAGGTCTGCAGGCGCCTAGTATTTGGCATCGACCTTTACACTTGCAAGCATCATTTATTCACAGGGACGGGGTGTCCTGATAAAGAAAAAAGGCAAAGGCAAACAGCAAGAAGGAAGCAAAAAATATAACTCACCGTATTGAAGAGACTGGTGACATTAAGAAACCAGCAGAAGTGGAAGAAAAGTGAAGCCAAGAGGCAAGGGAAAAATTAAGTATGCTAGGAGGTCAAAATGCAACACGGCAATGGCACAAACACACGGAGACAAGTCAAAGAAAGTATAAAGCTAAGGGCTGAGTACATGGGAGAAAAGAGAAGGTCCATAGACAGCTGGCATTCTTGCACCGACCCCCACACGTGCAATCATCTGTTATTCATAGGGACGGGCCCCCCTGAGAGCAATACATTGACTATTCCACTCACACGTACCCCAGCCACTACAAACTTTTACAGGAGCGTGTTGGCTTTTACCGACCCAGCTTAACGCGTCAAAAGAGAAGAGGTGAGGTGGCGCTGGTGGTTGTGATGTTGTGAAGGAAGTGATGGTGGTGGTGTGAGGAACAGAGTCGTTTCTCTGTGTCTCTTTCTTCAGTGAGATTTTTGTGGTGGTGGTGTGGTAAGATAGATGTGCCAGTGGTGGATGTGGTGGTGGTGGTGTGGTAAAGTAATATGTCTGTCGTGGTAGTGGTGGTGGTGCGATAAGGCAAATGTGCCTGTGGTGGTGGTGGTGGTGGTGGTGTCTTAGGTAGTATCGTTGAGCGAGTCTTTACTTGAGGCTGTTTCTTTAGTGAGGTATTTCTGTGGTGATGGTGTGGTAGGTAAAGTTGCCAGTGGAGTTGGTGATGGTAGTGTGGTAGGTAAAGGTGCCTGTGGTGGTGGTGGTGGTGGTGGTGGTGGTGGTGTGTTAGGTAGTACGAGTACTGTGGAGCGAGTCTGTTTTTTCGTGGCTGTGTTTCTTTTACAGGGCATTTCAGTGGAGGAATTTGTGTTTGTCTGGTGACGTAGGTTAACGGTGGTGCGGTGGTGGTCATGACTATGATCCTCTGTGGTATATTTTATTGGTGGTTCGTTTGTGGTTCCTCGGTTAGCAGTTTTTGTGGTGATGGTATGGTGGTTGTGATCGTATGGTTGGTAGTGTGGTGGAGGCGCAGATTTGTGTTTTGTTGGGTCTGTAGTGCTTCAGTAAAATATTTGTGTGTGTGTGTGTGTGTGTGTGTGTGTGTGTGTGTGTGTGTGTGTGTGTGTGTGTGTGTGTGTGTGTGTGTGTGTGTGTGTGTGTGTGTGTGTGTGTGTGTGTGTGTGTGTGTGTGTGTGTTTTACGGTATAATTAAGAAGAGAAAGACGTTCAGTTTTAACTATAAGAAGCCCGTTTCAAAAAATAAAAGAAGGAACACTGAAACACCACCACCAGCCCAGCACCAACAACTGGTATATGGGTCGGACATTTGACTCTGCCCTGTGACCCTGACCTTTACCTGACTGCTCTCAAAACCAAATCACTTCCATCTTGCCTGACCCGTAGCGCTTCCAGCAAGTTTGATGCCACTGCTTGAGCTGACCTTGCCATCTGACCTTAACATTTGACTTTCCCTGTGACCTTGACATCTGACTGACTACTCTCAAAATACAACTCATTTCTCCTTGCCTTACCCTGAATATTGCCCCTATGTTTGGTCTAAATCGGATACGAATTGCTTCAACTGACCTTGCCATGTGATCTTGCTTTTATATATTTTCTACCAAATACTAGATCAGTCTCTTGGTTGACCCTTAAACCCTGAATAACAGCCCTAACACCTGAATAAAAGCAATAACACCTTAATAAAAGCCATAACACCTGAATAACCCTGAATATGAGCCCAAACACCTGAATAACTCTGAATATTGCGTCTAACACCTAAATAAGCCCTGAATAAGAGCCCTAACACCTGAATAACCCTGAATAACAGACCTGACACCTGATTAACCCTGAATAATAGCCCTGACACCTGAATAACCCTGAATAAGAGTCCTAACACCTGAATAACCCTGAATAAAGTCTCTACCACCTGAATGAGCCCTGAATAAGAGTCCTAACACTTGAATAACCCTGAACAAGAGCCATAATACCTGAATAACCTTGAATAAGAGCCGTAACACCTGAATAACCCTGAATAAGAGCCTTAACGCCTGAATAACCCTGAATAAGAGTCCTAACACCCGAATAACCCTGAATAAGAGCCCTAACACCTGAATAATCCTGAAAAAGAGCCGTAATACCTGAATAACCCTTAGAGCCCTGACACCTGAATAACCCTGAATAAGAGCTGAATAATCCCGCTAATAAGAAAATGGGGAAAGGGATGGCACTGAAGAACTTGGCATTCAGCGTCTTGGCTCTGACGCAAATCCTGAGAAAGAAACATCAAAAGACACAAGTTGGAAATCCTACACATTCTAATTGACGTCTCTTGATCACGGAGAGAGAGAGAGAGAGAGAGAGAGAGAGAGAGAGAGAGAGAGAGAGAGAGACTAAAGTACAAGACAGCTAAAGTAGGGTAAGCAAGAGCCTCCCCAAACGTCCTGTGCTTACTTCCTCTGCTGGACCACCAAGGCATCAAAGCCTATTGAGAAACTTCAGTGGAGGAGGAAAGATGAAGGGAGAGAGGAGGCAGAGAGAGAAGAGGATGGTCGGGAGGAAGGAGAGAGGATGAGAAGCATAGAGGAACTGAGAGAAGAGCGAGGAAGAGAAGATGGATGGAGAGATAGGGATAGGGAGGGGGAGAGAAGAGTGGGAAGAAGAGGCTCGGAGGGCGGAAGAGAAGAGGGTGAAGGATGTACAGAGGACAGGAGGGAAGGTAATGGGCAGAGGGGCGGTGGAAGGGAGGGAGAGATAGACTGAGAGAAGGAGGGAAGGCGAAGGGAGAGAAGGAAGAGGCTGGAAGTCCGGCCTTTGATGTCGCTAATGAAGCGTGCTTAGGGAGTGGCGGACACGAAGACGACACAGAAAGTTGGTGCCTGTGTGAGATGACTTCCTGTTCCCTCTCCTACCGCCCCGAGAGGTGGGTAGGAGACACGGGAGGAACGGAGAGACTTGGGAGGAAAGGACGAAAAAACTGACGAGTGATACTGGGAAACAGAGAAAGTGACTGGGGAACGATGGATAACTGCGACTGAAGCCGAAACGGATTATGGACGACACGAAAGTTGAAAAAATAAAGTGTGTGTGTGTGTGTGTGTGTGTGTGTGATGAATAGGAAGTCTTTTCACATATTTAATCTAATTATCTTGTGCAACATTTTTTTTGTTTTTGTTTTTACTTTTGCATTCCTTTCGTTTTCCGTTGAACGATAAGTCACATCGAGTAACTATATCTATACTACTATACTGCACACACCTATGCTACTGATGTTCCCCTCAACCTCATCAACGAGCAATATTTTCCCCTGTAATCTTTTCGAACCAGGCATTTCTGTAGATATACTTCGTGCCTTACATTTTTGTCCCTAACTTTTTTCTTTTTTTTCACACAACTGCCTCCAGCGAGCAATATTTCTTCTGTAATTTTTTCATCCCAAATCTTTTTTTTTTTTCTTATGTGAGGTTATATTTCGTACCCAGCCTTTTTATACCTACTGCACTGTTTATACCGTCTTCCCCAAACTTGTGCTTCTGGTCTGTCTCTACCGCCTTCAACAGTCAATATTTCCCATTGTTACTTTCTGTAAATCATGCATTTTTTAAAATACATTTGGAACTCAATGTGTTTACAGTATGTCTCTCTGTGATAAGCAGGTTTCTTATTTGTACACACCAATTCTACTTGACTCCAACTTCTCATTTAACGAGCAATGTTTCACACGTTTTCAGTTGCAGTCTTTTCATCCACCCATTCATCCATCATCCACTCTTTCATTGATACATCAGGAGTGTAGGGGCCCGGGGATAGGCTATTACAGGCGAGTAACCCGTCAACCTCTGACTGGCATTATGTGAGCAATAAACCCATCACAGGCTAAATGACCTAGGTTACAGAGATGAGTACCGTGGCTAAGCGCCTCACACCGCATGTCCCTTTACCTTACCATACCATCCCTCGGATGTAAACCCTCACAGGCCACAACCGGTTGGAGAGTCTTAACCCACTAGACCAATAGCTATTTCTTTATATAATTACCATCCAGCGTAGTAAATGGTTTCCTTGTGTACAAGAAACCATGTGGCTTGTCATCCAGTGTAGGGTCAGCTAAAGGCAGTACTACATTGAGCGGATAGTGCGCCCCTGCATCTACCACATTTTTTTACAATGATATATTTCGTTACTAGTACTGTTACAGGTATTTTTTAACTGTCTTTTCGCAAACAAGTGCGACTGATTTTTCACTTTCCGTCTCCAGCCAGCAATATTTTCATTTTTCTTTCTCGTATTTAGCATTTTTCGTGGATAAATTTCGACCTTACCATTTTCTTTCAACATTTCATACTTTCCATTTCATTAATTTATACCATACTACTATATCTCAGTGTAATTTATTCATACTATGAGTTTTAGCTACCTATTAGCATATCAAACTACTCATTCTCAGTTTAAGTTATTAATATTAGGAGTTTCATTTTTTTTTTTTTAAAGAGTACTCAATATCATTACCGTAATTCACTTGTACTAGGCGTTATACGTTCTTAAAATCTTTTCATACTAATCACATCCTCAGTACAGTTTATTCATAACTGGCGCTATCCCTTTTTTTCAATCTTATATATATACTAATATTCTCAATATAATTTTTTTCATACTAGAAATTTTACCTTTTTTTTTCAATCTTTCCCTACTAAATATATTCTCTGTAATATTTTCATACTGGAGTTCTTCGTGGAGTCATATTTCTCAGCAGGTGCAACCATCATTATCAGTACGACGACAATCCTCTGTCAGCTTTGTGTCCTGCCTTAGATACTTCTCCCTCCTCCCCAGATGACAGACGGTACTCTCTTTTCTCATGTTCTTGTGCTGTGTTTCATATTGCTATTACATTAAATAAATATTTCACATAACGCCTTCCATTCCCACAGCTGGTGAAGAAATGCGGCAGAATTTTTGTTCATGGCTTCACTCATCATCCATACATTTTGCTGACTCTCTGATTCTACCGCTGGCTGAGTTACACATCCACTAAGCCCTACCGTTCGGTGTTATGGAGGTTGTTCGGAGCTTCGAAAACTATCTTTATAAGGGTGACCGATGGTTTCACATTGTTGCTTATCGCGTTTTTTTCTTTTGGCAATATTTTTGAATGGACAGCTTATTTCACATGTTACATATTCTTCCTTCATGTCATACTGATAAAATTGCTGGGCATGTACAATTAAGAGTAGTTAATGGAGGATATTTTCATACGTTTCGTTCACGGTTTCAAAATGTAGACGGATGGCTATAAAGGTAGTTTTTTGATCGTATGTACATAAGGAAAATTTTGATATGACACTGTTACTCGTGAATAAAATAAATAAATGAATAAATAAATAAATAAAATAAATAAAATAAAAACAAAGCTGCGAACCACCAACATCATGTCTTCGTTTGGTGTGCACCTTTAGTTAAGACATCCATCTAGTCAGGGAAAAAATTACAGGTTACGTAGAAATAATCCACAAATTCTCTCTCTCTCTCTCTCTCTCTCTCTCTCTCTCTTGAAAATCCGTTCCCAAAGTCTCAACAGTCCTCCTACGTGCAATACAGCTCCATATATCACTTTGTGCAATTTCCCCCGCATCCCTTTCATGTTCGCTACTGCAATGCCTTATCATGATGTACTTTCTACCCTCTCTCACTGCTAGGTGTTCCTCTTCCACGTATTTCTCGTCCTTCCTATTTTTCCCCGCTATCCTCATCTGTTCTCCCTATTTTTATTCCTACGATTGTCTCGTACAAGAAATTTTTCGCCAAGGTCTTTTGTACTCCTCTTGTCCCCAATCAAAGAGTTTTTACGTTAGGATTTGTTTTTCCAACTTGTATCCTATGCAATTCTTCAACTTTCCTCCATAGTTTTCTTTATATTTCACCTTGCGTTTTTTTTTTTAATCTATCACCCTACGCATTCCTTCACCTTTCACTTTAATCTCATCTCATCTAACAGTCTTTCATCCTTTTCCCAGTGGCGTTTTTTATTTTTGTGTCTGCATATATTTTTCCTACGGCCGTTTTCCCGTATTAAGCATTTTTCCCTTTCACTAATCCCTTGCACTGCACTTTTTTACCATATTCCACTTTTTCTGTTCCATAATCTTTCGTACTGTCTTTTACTTCCCAATTCTTTTACTCTTCACATTTTTCCCTGCAAGTAATCGTTGGCAATTCCGTCCCTTCCCTTTTTTTTCATCATAATCTTTCACAATTAGCTTTATTTCATTCTACAAAATCTCAGGATATACGCTTACTCCGCATCAACAATTGCCATGGGCTACTCAAAGACCTATTAAAAGATAAGCTCCTTGATTATCTTAGGCCCGCTTCACGGTCTTAGAAAATAAAGACCCTCATCTCTAAATGATGCTTTAATGAAACAATGTGTCAGGCATTCTGGCCATAATTACAATATTTCGCGTTACACATACCACTGCCGGTCACGATGTATGTATGTATAAGTATGTATGTGTGTCAGTATATACGTATGTAAAAAAAATCCCCTTCCCCGACAAACACTTCTAAAGGCACCTGTACACACGCACCCACTAGAGAGTCCAGTAGCTGCCATTCCGATCTTGGTCCAGACTGATACCCTCTGTGGGGATGCTTTGGCCATTTTTGTGCTCCTGCAACGGTGTGGTTTGGTGAAATGTGGGTGGCAAAGTGCACCGTGTTATGGCCTGGATTCAGATTTAGTAGTTAGGTTACGTTTGCATGAGAGAGAGAGAGAGAGAGAGAGAGAGAGAGAGAGAGAGAGAGAGAGAGAGAGAGAGAGAGAGAGATGATGTCCTCTGATGCGTGTTTTGGCCCCTTTTGTGTTCCTGCGACGGTGTCAACATGTCCCTTGCACGGTAAGCATATTCTGTACTGCAAAAATTGAAGACACTTGATTCTACCAACCGTAAGTATATCGTGAGGCTTCACATTTTATTTTCTAAACTCATTTTTCCTAGAAATACATGCTAACTAAATATTTGCAATTTTTCTGGACCCAATGTTTTCCCCCTCCCTTATCTTCCTTTTCATTCCTGTCTACCACCTTCTCCGTTTATTCATCCTCTTCTTTTTCCCTTCTCTTGTCCAATGCCCTTCTGCCCTCATTTTCCTTGCTTCTCTTCCGTTCTGTTCTTTCTTCCCTTATCTTGTTTTTCTCCATCTTCTTTTCTTCAGCTCTTGACCTGTCATGCATACACACCAAGTCTGGAACTACCTCACCGCTTCTTCTTATTTCTCCTGCCCTCCTTGTTGTTTCTGTCATCTCCCATTTTCTCTCTTCTTTTCTCTGTCTTGTCTTCTCTTCTATATCCTTCTTTCCTTCTTCCCTTCTAGAAACCATGTAATCGTTTCGTCTTCCTTATCTTCTCGTTTCTCCTATTTCTTCATCTCCTCCTTGACTGTCGTTACTCTTTCTTCTCCTGTCTCCCATCTAACCTTCCTCTTTTTGTTTTCATTCTTGTATTTCTTCCTCTTCCGCGTCCCTCTCCTTCTGTCCTTCTTCCCTCTGTACACACACCATGGCCAGGAGCCAACAAACTTTCTTGTCTTCATCTGAACCCTTGTCCTCATCTTTTCTTCCTTCTTTTGTATATTTTTTTTCTCGCTTTCTTCTTATTCATCCTACTTCTTATTCATCAGTTTCGTGTGTCTTCTTTTCCTCTCTTCGCCTGCCTCCCGTCTTCTCCTGCTTTTCGTTTCAGTCCTCTTTCCTATCTCTTGCTTTCTTCTCTCCTCCCTGTTCATTCCTTCGTTTTCGTTTATCTTCTCTATTTTTACCATTCATTTCTTTTTCTCCCTTTTCCATCTCGTTTATCTCCGGCGTTTTGTCTTCCAACTTCACCTCCTCTTGTTCTTTCTCGTTTTTGTATATACACCACCGTATAGACACCACGCTTGTAGCCATTCAGTCTTCTGTGTTCTCTGTTCTTCTTCCTCTTCTTTTTGCTCTTCCTTTCTTCTTGATTTCCCATACTTTTTCTTTCTCCTTTCTTCTTTCTTCTACCTCCTCTTGTTTCTCCTTTCTCGTTTCTCCTCTTTCTTCTAGTTAGTCCTTCATATTTCTCCTTTTATTCTTCCTCCTTGTGACCCCTTCCTTCTCATTCCTCCTCTTTTTTCAGTCTTGTGACTCATTTCTTCTCGTACTCTTGTTTCCCCCTGTACGTACACCAAAGCCTCGGGCCATCTCTCTCATCTGTCTATCTCAACCCTCCCTCCTTTTCTCCTTTGCTTTTCGTCCCCCTTTGTTATCCCTCCTTTCTCCCTCTCTCATCTTAGTTTCTCTTCTTCTCCTTTTGTCTTCCTCCTCCTGCTCCTCCTCGTTACCATTCATTCTTCTCATCTTTCCCTTCTCCCCCTTATCTACCTTCTGACTGCTCAATTGAATTCTTGTCTCTTTTCTTTCCCCTTCCACTTCACCTCCCTCCTCCTCCTCCTCCTCCTCCTCCTACTCCTCCTCTCTCCTCCTCCTCCTCCTCCTCCTACTCCTCCTCTCTCCTCCTCCTCCTCCTCCTCCTCCTCCCTAACCCACAAGGGCGGCCAAATTCAGTGCCTGTCCATAGCTTTTACTCAGTCACCCAATGTTTTGAATTATGAAACCTGGCAAGATGAAACCACAGAGTTTTATGAGCGTCACCTATGGGGGGTTTGTACTGAGGGGCGGGGTGTGTTAGTGGTGTGTCTGGTGTACGTCTGGAGTGTCTGGCGTGTGTTTGTGATGAATGTTGTCATTTGGAGTAGGTCTACGAGGTGTCTAAAAACAAACGACATCTTTTGTTATGTGTTGGGGTGAATAGGGTGAGGGTGGATGCGGCTCACCGATGTGTCCATTGTCTTATTTACTCTGCTTAACCCCCCTCCCTCCTTTTTTCCCTTTTCACCGTTTTTCCTCTGTCTGTCTGTCTGTCTCTCTGTTTTCCCTCTTCTCTCCCCTCTTTCCTTCTTCTCTCTCTCCTTTCCTTTCCTTCCTTTCCTTTCTTCTCTTCTCCCCTTTAGCTTGCTTTCCTCCTTCTTTCCTCTCTTCCTCCCGACAACAATCCCCCCCCCTCATCATTTGTCCGTACATAAGTCTCATCTGATCCTCTCCTGCCCCCCGCTCTTCATAATAGTGCCTTTATATTCTCCCCCATGACCATTTTAGAGTATCACCCCCCCCCTCTCTCTCTCTATCACACACACACACACACACACACACACACACACACACACACGCACACGAGTGTATAAATGGGTACAGGGTTGTCCTTCATTTAAATATTCAAGGAACTGAAATGGATGCATGAGAGACAACGAGAAACAAAAATGGTGATGAACTAAGAGAGATGAAAAAGTTGATAATATTAAGATTAAATTAACGAACCTCTTCATTAGCAGTGGTTAAAAACCCAGGTTCATCTGCAACGTGAATCTGGTGGACTGCACGATAAAGATACCGTTTTCCGACCGTCCATTCTCCTCCTCTCGGGTGACGTAGTTTAGGGACGTTTGTACAGCCAGGCAGCTTACCCGACCAGCTATATCAGTGCCATCACATGAAGGCATCCCTCTCCAACACCACCCCTTCACTATGATGACGTATTTTTTTTTTTCCTGGTACGTCTAGGCGACTTTATTAAACTTATGAGAGACTTTTCGGACAATGATTTCCATTCTGTGCACTGTTGTTGCACGTTTCTTTTTTCAATAAATTATAGGTTATGTAAAGTTTGCTTTCTTAGGATCAGGTTAGGTTAGTTTGTCAGCCAGTTTGGTTAGGTTTATTTTCTTAGTATCAGGTAGGTTTGATAGTCAGTTAGGTAATCTGTTAGGCTGGGTTAGATTAGGATAAGTTAAGTTAGAGTATAAATAAGAAACACTGGAAGAATGCACATCCTGGGAAAATCAAACTCATCACGGAATGCAACAATGGTATACAGAACGGAAATGTGGGAACTGGAGACGTTGGTTATAATTCCCGTTACCTCTCACTCTATGTTGGTAAAAATCGTTTGGAGTGAGCAAGAGAAAATTATAATCCACGATACTGGACTGAAGATGCTAATACTCACTTTGACGGTCTCTGTGTTGTGGGAGAGAGAGAGAGAGAGAGAGAGAGAGAGAGAGAGAGAGAGAGAGAGAGAGAGACAGACAGACAGACAGACAGACAGAGAATCAACACTCACTACACCCCCTTGACCATCTCGGTGTTTAAGATCATCTCCAACAGAGAGCAAAAAATAAGAAGTGAACGACGAGAGAGATAAAAGCTAATGATAAAGATAATGATATAAGATAAATTTCACACTCACTTTGACCGTCTCGCCGTTGAGTGTCATTTCCACCACGTCCAGTGAGTACAGCTTCCTCTTACCCTCGTACGTGAAGCTGATGTTGCCTGTCAGTCCCTCCATCTCAACCTGCAACAACAACACCAAGATAATGTAAGAAACACACCAACAATACCAAGATAATGCAAGAAACACACCAACAATACCAAGATAATGCAAGAAACACACCAACAATACCAAGATAATGCAAGAAACACACAACAACAACAATACCAAGATAATGCAAGAAACACACCAACACAACAGTACCAAGATAATACAGGAAACACACCAACAATACCAAGATAATGCAAGAAACACACCAACAATACCAAGATAATGCAAGAAACACACCAACAATACCAAGATAATGCAAGAAACACAACAACAATACCAAGATAATGCAAGAAACACACCAACAATACCAAGATAATGCAAGAAACACACCAACAATACCAAGATAATGCAAGAAACACACCAACAATACCAAGATAAGGCAAGAAACACACCAACAATACCAAGATAATGCAAGAAACACACCAACAACAATACCAAGATAATGCAAGAAACACACCAACAATACCAAGATAATGCAAGAAACACACCAACAATACCAAGATAATGCAAGAAACACAACAATAATACCAAGATAATACAAGAAAAACATAATACCAAAATAATGCAAGAAAAACAATACCAAAATAATGCAAGAAAAACACACCGATAATACCAAGATAAGGCAAGAAAACACAACAACAATACCAAGGCATCTATGCTCATTTTACTTTAACGACATAAAACTGACATCTCTTCATCTTGAATGCTGAGCTGTAACAACAGATAAACACTAAAATACGATACTAGTCACGAAGTAGTGTTGTGGAGTGGATACAAAACTTAAGCACTGAACTGTAACAATAGATTAGCAACAGAATATGATGTCTGGCACGAAGTAGTGCTGTGGAGAGGATGCAGAACTTAAGCAGTGTCTTGTTCTGCCACTCACCTACACGAAATGATCTCCAAAGGGACGAAAATCTGGCATGTTATGGTACAGAAGGGTATAGTGCAATAGTTGCCCTCCTTAGCACCACAACATTTCCACAGTGCCACTACTGCATATTACATATCATCTTCAGGTGTCTGACATCATCTTTAGCTATTCTTCCTTGACACTCTTACCCCGATCCATCCTGACATCCTGATATTCCACGCTGTCAGCTTAATTCTACAACCAGACACCCTAATGTCCCAAAATGAAAATCATATTTTACACCCTGACACCCTAATATTCCACGCTGACAACCTGATTTTACACTCTGACACCGTAATATTCCCCAGTGACACCCAAATTATACGCCCTGGCACCCTACCCATCATTCCTAGCACTCCAATATTCCACCCAGACAATTAATCCTATAACCTAACACAGACGTTCCCACACCATCACTGAAAAAACACCTACCTACCCACTTCATGCGCAGCACATACCACACTAAAACGCAGACACAATATCAACGGTGTACGGAACCTACAGGACAACCTCACAGGGTGGTTTTTACCTGTGGTCGACGGGTACGCCTGGTCAGGCGTTCCAGGGTTAAGCAATAAGACCACCACCACCACCACCATCATCAACAACAACAACAATAACAACAACCTCTTGGCACCATAATACTCCATCCTAGAGATATATTTTTCCTCTCTAGCACTGTAACATCTCTTCAGTACATATCTAACACCTCAACCACCTTCCTCAAGACCCTGGTGGTTTTTTGTTATTCACTCCTGACATCCTTCCTGCAAGTCCATCCTTACACCACACTATTCCACAGACACCCTAATTCTACATCCTGACTCCCTAACCACCATTCTAGACACTGATACTTCACTCTGGCACCCAAATACTCCACCCTGGCACCCTAATTACTCCACCCTGGCACCCTAATTACTCCACCCTGGCACCCTAAATACTCCATCCTGGCACTCTAATTACTCCACCCTGGCACTCAATACTCCATCCTGGCACCCTAATACTCCACCCTAGCACCCCAACACTCCACCCTGACAACCCTATTATTCCACCCTGACACCCTAATACTCCACCCTGGTACCTCAATACTCCATCCTGGCACCCTAGTATTCCATCCTGGCACCCTAATACCCCACCCTGGCACCCTAATACCCCACCTTGACACCTACTCCTGGACCCACCTTCCTCAAGTGCCTGGTGATCTTCTCGCCGTGCTCCCAGACGCTGTGATCAGCGTCATTACTGTGGCAGCTGATGATCCGCGGCGCCCCCAGCCCAGGAGACTCACCAAACACGTCCACTTTCTTGTGCCGTAGTCTGGTCAGCGCCTCAGCAACCACCCTCACCGCGTCGTAGATCAGTGCTGACTGGGCCTGAGGAAGAGAGGATGGGCTGATTTTTTGAGGAGGAGGACACAGTTCTTAGCATCAAACATGAATATCGACAAAGCATGTGGAAGGGGAGACAGGTTCAGTGCTGTTGGTGGGTGGGTGGGGCGAAAGAGAAATTGAAAGGAAAATAAAGAGACTATCATTTTTTCCTTCAAAAATCATACCGTCCCCTGGAAGACGACTCACAGCAGTCTAATGAAAATCAAGGTCCCTAACTGCAGGATAAAAGGAGGGGAATTAATGCAATGTCGATTATGAGCTGCAATTTAATATCGTTTGAAGATATACACAGGCGCTGGAAAGATGAAGGCAAATTTCTGAAAGTAATATACGAAGGAGCCTAAAATAATATACTAAGACGTTGAAACTATTATACCAGGGCGTTGACAGTAGTATATGAATCGTTGAAAGTAATGAACGAAGGCGCTGAATATACTATGCAGAGGCGCTCTAAATAACACAGAAGACGTTGAAAGTAGCACAGAAGGCGTTGAAAATAATATACAAAGAAGCCAAACGCAATATACCGTACGCAGGATTTGAAAATACTATAAAGAGGAGGGGATTATTTGCGTGATTTTACCCATGGTTATTTTACTGGGGGAAATAAGGGAGATTACCTCTCACTACGATACCTTCACTACACTACACTACACCACGGTACACTACATTACGCCACAGTACACAACACTTTTCACTACACTATGCTACACTTCAGTACATTACACTACAATACACCACACTGCAATGCACTGCACTTTACTGCACTACATTATGCTGCACTACACTACACACCACATTACACCGCACTACGCTGCGCTACACCACACTACACAACGCTACACTGCACTACACAGTGCTACACTTCACTACACTACACCACATTACACTACACTGCAATACACAATGCTACACTTCACTACACTACACTAGGCTATGGAATGCTACACTACACTACAATACACACCACACACCCACCCACCCACACAGTTAGTTAGTTAGTTTATTGACAAAAATTCTTCACATGGTTACATTTCGTAAGCTGATAAGTATCGCAAAGAATACAATTTTTGTCCAAACAAAGAACATATTTACATTAAAAGTAGAGAGGTACCAACAAACATTTGTCTTGTACTCCATTCCTTTGAAAAACATAGTTTCCAATTAGTTCCTTATTCTACAATAGTACAGTGTATACCAGTGAACTATGCATCTAGATTAACCTCCACTATGTACACATTATCACAATATTACCCAGAACATTATTTAATCGTATACCCTCAATGCATCATCAATATACTTACATAGCTCTTTACAGTTTTCTGCTTCATTAAGTAAATCAGTAAGTGACGAGAAATTTAACATTGTAAACCTACGGCGAAAATCAGCAGACAAAGGACATTCTAACAAAACATGAGTTTCATCTTGGACCTTACCCTCTTCACACTCACACAACCTCGACTCACGAGGTGTTCTACTCCACCTTCCGGTCTCAATCCTCAAATTATGTGACGTAAGTCGTAACCTTGTAAATGACCTACGTGTATGGTCAGGTATGTAGAGTTTACTTTTGTATATAGGATGAACTGTTAGGCCAGGGTTCATTACTGATCTATATGTCACATATTTTGTTGCTGAATCTGCTTTATCACCAATTATCCCCAAAATATATTCCATTGGGTTAGAGGTAGTACCACAAATAAGCGACTTTATTATGAATCTATATCCTAATGTATTGTACTGTCTGCATAAGTCATATACGTAACAAAGTGGCGCATCTGTATCACCAGATGTGATTCTTTCTGCATAAAACGTCTTCCTCTTCTTTGCAATAACAAACTTTATTGGAAAAATTCCCGACTCAGCCAAAGTTAGGTCTGTACTTGTATTAATTCTTACTCCCAATAGGCATTTTACGAGCTGATTGTACTGTCGGATTATTCGTTTTGGGTTACCTGTCAACCAAGTCTCTGCGCTATATATAAGTGCCGAAGTTACTGCTGCATCAAATACTTTACGTTTGTATATAAATGGCATGTCAGTATTCATTCCACAAAAAAATGGAAAACTTATTAACAAGAGCTGAATTGCCTGACTCATGACATGAAAGTACAGCACACACACACACACACACACACACACACACACACACACACACACACACACACACACACACACACAATTCTGCATGACACTGAATATTAACATATTCTTCTACCCCCTTGAATTTAATGAACATAGAGCTTGACAGACTGACATGGAATTAGCATATTTCTGACTTTTATGAACAGCCTCGATGTTGAAAAGTGAAATTATAAAAACGACCGAGTGAAAATGCCTTAATACATTTACTCAAACAGACTTTTTTTCAGCAGTATGGCAGGCTATATTTTATTCTTCATCTATCCAACGTGGCAACTGTATTAGAACTGAATGAAGGAGTATTAGCACCCACACTGACATATGGGCGCGAGGCTGGTGACAGGAAAATGAAACGTCAAGAGTTACAGCGGTGGAGATGGGAGTCTTGGGAAACGTGTGAAGACAATGGAAAGGATGGGAAGTAGTGTGATTCGACTTTAGGTGCCATATCATAGCACTAAAGTGGTAAAGGAGGGCTATATCCAACCCCTCCAATTCGAAAACATATTTTCTCTCTCTCTCTCTCTCTCTCTCTCTTATTCTAGGAAACAAATTAAATCGTCCGTCAGTACCAACAACAAAACAGTCCGGAAAGAATAAAGAAAAAAATATCCTCGCACTGAACTGGTAAACTTAGTAAAACTTCCACCATTTCCACCATACCACCAGCTTTTCCTTGACAAATTTCCACCACCTGGCACCACCAGCAGGTCACTCTACAAGCTGGCCAAACTTGTCATGCAGTTTCGTCACGGTGGGGGAGAGAGGAGGTCTGGGCGAGACGACACAAGGTTTACTGCAGAGGAATTTGTATAGTTCACCAAAGCAAGCCACTAAGAGCGTTGTGTGTGTGTGTGTGTGTGTGTGTGTGTGTGTGTGTGTGTGTGTGTGTGTTTGAGAGAGAGAGAGAGAGAGAGAGAGAGAGAGAGAGAGAGAGAGAGAGAGAGAGGCTGCCATGGTAACGGAAGACAACACCGACATTTAGGTAATACCACAGTAATCAAGAGAACCTTAAAATATAATTGTTGAATATAATCGCATCCCAAAATTAAGAATGATACACAAAAATGATACATATAAACAGCAAATCCACAATCCCTAAATAATTCTCAGCATTACCATGGATACGGGAAACAACACGGACAATTAGGCACTACTAGGACAGCAGGAAATATCATAAAATGCAATAAAATAGTATTCTCAAATTTACAGAAGCATAAGTCGCAATACCAGCAAAACTATCCATGAAAATCTTGTGTTGCCATTGTTGAAAAAAGAAAATCAACAGCTAGGTAACAGCAGGGCAATGAAGACAGCCGTAAAATATAGTCAAAGGGTACCATAAGGCTCAAACGAGGAGCAAACCCCAAATTACCTGATGATCCTCTGTGTTGCCATGGTTACGAAAAGCAATATCGACAATCAAGAATATCGTAAAATGTAATCGTGGCATATAATCCTATCCTACTGTTAAGGCCAACACACAGATCGGGAAAAACAGAAAAGCCCACAATACCCGAGAATTCTGCTGTACTGTCATTACGAAAACTATTATCGACTACCGGAAATATAATCGTGAAATATTATGTATGGAAACTATAATGGTCATAATAACAGCAAAACCAACAACGGCAATATAAACAGTCAAGATACTCCAATTTACCGTCAAAAATAATCGGCCCCCACAATTAAGAATATGAGTGGGGATGAGGAGACTGGCAAAGCTGAGAATACTACGCCTCTTAACAGGGTTATTGGCCTCTCAGCTGTTTCGGCGTGGCACATTACCCCGGGAATTGCCCCTGTAGCGTAGTGCAACCAGCTAAGACCACGCTAATCCACTGTAATGCCACTCTGATACCCCTCCACACCTCCCACTGGCACGCCATCCACACCACTTGCCAGGTGTGTGTTTGCTATTACCGTGTCGTATGCCTCTAGGCTTGGCTGACTTCCTTACACCAGTTCCTTGAAAATTTTTAACACCTTTCTACGTTCTTTATAACCACTTATTTTCGACCATGTTTATAATAATATCATCACAATAATATTAATGTGACACAAGAAGATAAGCTCGAGGTGACACCTCTTCTTTAGCTATTTCTTTTTGGATGAGGGTGGTTAATATCCTATTGCATATTATTTAGGCAGAGTATGGCGATATTGGAAGGATTTATGTAACACAGAGGAGGACAGTGAGTAATAAAAGAAATAAATCGTGCAGGAAACGGTGTTTGGGAGCTTCCTCGACCAACGACATACGGACCCAAGTGACAGCCGAGTTCGAGGTTGCAGTTTCTTTGCAATTTATTATAATGACCATTACACCTTCATATTCTGCTTCATTAGGCTTCCAGTCTAGGCATATGTTCGTATTCTAGGGGACGTAGGTGGCTTCGTGGCACCTGTGTCTAAGCGATTTGTTATGGACACTACACTGATATTGTCTTTTGTGGCATTTATATATTCCGGTTGGTGGCATCGAGACAGTCTGACGCAGGATTGTACTAAAGGATAAAAGGCGTCACATGGCCATCGGTCTGGGCAAATGTTCGTGTTCTAAGAGACACAGAAGGATACGCAACACCTCTTCCTCTGTGATTTATCAGGCCCAGTATACCAGGAATGTCTGTGGTATACATCCTCCACCTCCACGCAATCCACATGACATGTTGGGCTACTTGTCTGGGTGTATGGTCGTCTTGTAGATGACACTGGAGGTTTAACAGCACGATAGTTCTTTTACTTCAACTTGGTCCAAATTATTATCCTTTTGCAACTTATTTCACGTAGCTCGGTCGCAGAAAAAAAAAGACAATTTTTACTATATCCTTACGGTAGCACTTCTTCGTGACTAGTGCTAATGTATTGCCATACCTCAAAGATGGAGGGACCCAATTTTAGGTCAAGGTAAACTGAACAGAGTAGTTTTTTTTTTTTTAAGTTTTATGTTGTGCTTTTTACACCTTGATACTGTTTTTTTATGTTATACATTTCCATTGGCATCTGTCTGGCCTTATAATCGTGATCTAACGGACTAATTATTACATCTGAGTAAGTCCCTAATTTTGGGGTGGTTATGTATGGAACACCTGTAACTGTTACCTGTAATTAGCCTTCTCCTCACCTTAATTGGTGTAGATAACAGTCACACTGGATCAGGTATGCTGTAACATCATTAACACCACCGCTATCATCACCATCATTACTATCACTATAACCATCACCTCATCATCATCATTATCATCATCATCGCTCCAGAAATAATCGTCAGATCTTGATTCCCAGGCCAGTCAAGAGAACGTAAGAGTAATGTCTTTTAACCCAGCCTGTTCGTCCTTATAAAAGAAATACAGACCAACTACAAATTCTATAGATGCGTGTTGTAGTATGGGAGATGGTTGTGGAACGTGTCCCTTCACGACCTTGGTATACTCTTTTATTATTAGTCAAAAGCCTTCCTGTTCTTTTCTTAGTCTCCTCTTTCTCCTTCTTTTCTTCTCTTACTTCTCTTCCTCTTCACCTTCATTCACCCCCACCCCAACCTCAACATCCCTCCCCAATTTCCTCTACTTAAGCGAGGAGAATCATGCATACCTTTACAGTTATTTGGGCCAGCTTACAGGAGGCAGAGTATGACAACAAAGTCACACTACAGGTGAGAGAGGGGTAAGTCTCTCTCTCTCTCTCTGACCAGTCTTATGAGCTAGTTTGTCTCTTTACCCAACCGGGAATTTGGTAAACAAAGCTCGAGATGATATGACCGTTCCCAAACACATTATCTGAAGGAGAGAGAGAGAGAGAGAGAGAGAGAGAGAGATTAATATTTTACACATTATACATTTTTCAGGACGCTTAAAATGAGGATATAATTTTGTCTAGTTCATTATGCATATTCCAAGACATTTTATTCTTTGGTTATACGTTTTATATATAGGATAGTCCAATATAGCATCCTCTAATTTTGTGTTGTGGGGACGGCTCAATGTGCTAGTATGAGGAGCGTTGACATTTTGGCTATTTAATGAAAATCCTAATCAACAGTGTAATTAATGGACTCCAGGAAATGTCTCCTGAGCTGGTAAAGAGGCAGCCAAGGCTATATCTGACCCTGCTCGTTCAAAAAGGCATCTCCAAGGTTAAGGAATTGCGTCTGTTGGTAGCAAGATTTTTTTTTTTTTTTTTTTGCCTTCCGTACACGTACCCTTCTAACCCATCTAGGCCGAAAAACGGCGTCTGGCGGCAGCACGAAAACACATGGTGTCCTGAGAGATTTTCAAAGAAATTTCAGGAGGGTGGTATTAATTCTGAGAGACAATTGCAATACCAACGTGGGCCCAATTCTCAGCCGTCGTGAAGCTACAGTTACAGATGACCTATGGGTTAATTATGAGGCAGACCATTTACGCCCCTAAGATCAGCAGTAACTTTAGCTCCGAAACGGAAGACAACTGCACATACGGTGATCCATTTTTTTTTTCTTTAAAGAGCCTCAACATAACCTCCTTAGATATGTACTCCCCAAAGAAAAAATATATCGCTATACACACTGAAAAGGCCATTTCCACACGCTACTCAAATTCTCCGTAGATCAAATAAAAGTCTTTTGGCGTTAAGAATATACATGCCTGCCTTCTCCACACGCTGCTCTTGTTCTCCCCGGCATTAACAAACACCCCCATAACGGTTTAGCTACATAAACGAGAAACCACTTTCACGCAACACGATCCTTGGAAAAGAAAAATCTCTTATGTAAACTGAAATTAATACATAGTCACGCATGTAGGCAATGGCTGGAGTGCGCGCACGCACGCACGCACGCACTTAGC